>NC_090765.1:12843845-12846345 GCF_036898095.1 Palaemon carinicauda | reverse complement strand
AAAATATTTTAAGAACAGTAACAACATTAAAATAAATATTTCCTATATAAACAATGAAAACATAAACAAATCTAGCGGAAGAGAAATTAGATAGATTAGTGTGGCCGAGTGTACCCTCAAGCAAGAGAACGCTTACCTAAGACAGAGGTAGACCATGGTACAGAGGCTATAGCACTACCTAAGACTAGAGAACAATGGTTTGATTTTGAATGTGGAACTCTTAGAACTCTCTAACTTCCTCTGTTTTCCCGATGCATTTATCCTGACTTCACAGGTTGTTGTCAGATTACCTTTTCTGTCACTGTGATTGTACTAGACAACAGTAGGCTTACTCATGTCGGTACATTTTGATGTAAATACTATTCTTTGTCTAGAATATCAACAACAACAACAAAAACAACAACACTAACAATAATAATAACCTGTATTATGAATAATTATCAGTTTATGTGAGTTTTTTAAATACCTACTAAACTATACGTCCTACATAAAAAATATGATTTTTTTCATGCCTACAATAACACTAATCATAGTATGTGTTATCATTATTATTATGATTATGATTATGAATATGATTATGATTAAGATTACTACTACTACTACTACTACTACTACTACTACTAGCTAAGCTACAATCTTAGTTGGAAAAGCAGGATGTTATAAGCCTTGGGACTACAAGAGGGATAAATAGCCCAGTGAGGAAAGGAAATAAATAAATAAACTAAATGAAAGTAATAAACAAAATAATAAAATATTTTAAGAACCATAATATCATTAAAACAGATATTTCATATATATTCTATAAAAAGAGACTTACAGTATGTTAGCCTGTTCAACATAAACACATTTGCTGGAAGTTTGAACTTATGAAGTTCTACCGATGCAACTACATCATGAGGAAGATCATTCCACAATTAGCTGGAATAAAGCTTCTAGAATATTGTGTAATATTGAGCTTCATGATGGAGAAGGCCTGAGTATTATAATCAAAAGCATACCAAGTAGTACAAACAGGATGGCACTGTCCTGGAAGATTTGAATGTAAAGAATCTTATGCAAAATGCATAACGAACTAATTTAACGACGGTGCCACAGATTAAATTAATATCTAGATCAGGAATAAGAAATTCAATAGACCGTAAAGTTTCTGAAGACCGACAGGAGAACAATACTCGAAACGAGGTAAAATGAAAGAATCAAAACACTTATTCAGAATAGATTGATCGCCGGAAATCTTACAAGACTTTCTCAATAAGCCAATTTTTTTGTGCAATTGAAGAAGACAGACCTAATGTGTTTCTCAAAAGTAAATTTGCCGTCGAGAATCACACCTAGAATTTTAAAAGAGTCATGCAGAGTTAAAGAAACATTATCAATGGAGAGATGTTGAGAAGCCATTGTCCTCGACCTACTTACAATAATACTTTTTGAGTTTTGTTAGGATTCAACTTCATGCCTCATAATTTGCACCATGTGCTATATTCAGAAAATGGAATTGATGCAAGGAGAGTAACATCATTTGCATATGCAACGAGATTATAAATCTGACATAAATCATCATTACTGCATTCACAATTGAAAAATAATACACTCGATTTTATTACATATTGGATTTTTTTTTAAATGAATGTCCCAATTCACTTGAAAAGAAACCCCGTTTTTCTCGACGAGACCAAAGTGCACATCGATAGAGAAACATCGATATAAATTCCAAAAAGTTCACGAAAGAGAAGGGACACAATATCACGTTTCAGGGCATCATAATTTTGTGTTTTTTGAATGGATGATGGTGATACAGGCAAGATGGATGTATGAAGATTGGGTCATATTTTCCGGCGTTAGGACCTAGAAGGCCATACAGCATCGATTTGCGGCAGGGGGTTAAATCCCAAAATGTAATATGAAGTATTAGGTAATAGGGCTTATGAAAGAAGACGGAGGGAAGGAAAGGGAACTAAGGTAAAAAAAAAAAAAAAAAAAAAAAAAAAAAAAAAAAAAAAAAAAAAAAAAAAAAAAACAACAGAGGAAGGAAAGGGAACTAAGGTAAAAAATAATAATAATAATAATAATAATAATAATAATAATAATAATAATAATAATAATAATAATACGGAGGAAGGAAAGGGAACTAAGGTAATGTAGAAAAAGATTAAATGTGTGTACAACTAGACACCGATATACTGGTTGCTCTACCCGCTACGGTGGAAACATGAGGCAATAAAAAGATACGATAATTTAAATGATTTTAATGAAAAATCCATAAAGGAAGAATTAACAATATTCCTCTTGTAAACTGGGAGACGGCCTATGAGAGGCTTATTCAAATATTAGAGGACTTTAAATTTCCATGGAACTTGAAGTAGTATCTCTTACTCACAAAATTACAATGAAAGTACAGAAACATATAGAATGATTTTATAAGGTCATTTTGAATATCGAGTTGAAAAATAAAGAAAAGCTAACAATCTCATGAATAATAATATAAATATCAATAAATTAT
>NC_090765.1:12826345-12838845 GCF_036898095.1 Palaemon carinicauda | reverse complement strand
CTATTATCTATTATTCTCATTATATGTCCTGCCCATATCCATTAATTTTTCTTACATGTTGTAAGAATATCCTCTATTTTAGTTTGCTCTTGTATCCATGTAGCTCTTTTTCTATTTTCGTATTAATCACATCATTAGTCTTTCCATAACTCTTTGAGTTGTAACTATCTCATGTTCTAAAGCTTTAGTAAGGCTCGAAGTTTTTGATACATATGTTAATACTGGTAGGACCATCAGAATATTTTTTTTTTTTTTTTTTCAGAGAAAGTGGCATATTAGATTTAATAATCTCATTTTGTTTACCAAAAGCTCTCCATCACATGCTTATCCTTCTTTTGATTTTGGTCTCATGTTCTGGGGAAACACTTACTGTTTGGCATTAACAATCTCTAGAAGTTCGTCCATAACCTTTATTTGCTGTATCTCTGTATTTTCATTAAACATTATCTTAGTTTTACTCATATTCATTTTCAGCCCTACATTTCTGCATTCTCTACTCAAATCTTTTACTATCTTTTGCAATTTCTCCCACAATTCACTAAACAGAACTATGTCCTCTGCAAAATGTTTTAAAGCCACTACGAAAGTATGAGGTCTATGATAACTTTCATAAAACATTTGATTACTCCCGAATTTTTAAAAACTAATTAACTGAATGGTAAAAGGAATTGAATTGCAGTACAATGACTGAATTTATGAAATTATAACTTGAAGGATATGAGGCTCAGAATTATCTTAGCGTTTCCCGGCTGGGTCCTAGAGGTTCTGTAGTCGTTTAACTAACAAGGTAATGTATATCAAAAGTTTTATGAGGGACATATAATCAGAAAGAGCTGTTGTACAGGACATAATCATCATAAATGCAAGTAACGGAGGCATAAACGAGGAGAAATGGGTCTGAAGTTGTTGGAGAGCAGAATTATTACATGGAAATTGACATAGTATTCGTTGCAGAATATTCTTTTCGAGAGAGAGAGAGAGAGAGAGAGAGAGAGAGAGAGAGAGAGAGAGAGAGAGAGAGAGAGAGAGAGAGAGAGAGAGAGAGAGAGAGAGAGAGAGAGAGAGAACATTTTACTTATCCCAAATTTAATACAAAATAACGAAAATAACGATGAGAACACTAAATCTTTAATACTAGGTATGTTGTTAATTCTAAAAGTCAGGCATTCTCCATCACGAGGCTCAATACTACACAGTATTCTAGAAGTTTTATTCCAACTGTGACCAAGTTGTGGAATGATCTTCCTAATCGGTGGAACTTCAAAAGTTCAAACTTGCAGCAAATGTTTTTATGTTGAAAGTCTAACATAAATCTCCTTTTATAGTTTACATATGAAAGATCTGTTTGAATATTGTCACAGTTCTTAAATTATCTTATTTAAATTGTTCACCACTTCTCATATAGTGTACTTATTTCCTTATTTCTTTTCCTCACTGGGCTATTTTTCCCTGTTGGAGCCCCAGGGCGTACAGCATCTTACTTTTCCAACTAGGGTTGTTGCTTAGTCAGTAATAATAATAATAATAATAATAATAATAATAATAATGCTTAGTGGTATGGGTATAAAAAAGCCTTTAACAGTTGTGGTAAAAAAAAAAGGTAATGGAAGTGTTTGGTAACGAATTGGCCTCGACAACAGAGGTATTGACTTCAGGAATAAGGATGTGGGCACTATAAATGGATAAAAATTAATGGCGGACACAATAGGTAAAATTTACGTCCATTGATTACTAGCAACCATAATCAACATCTTGTTAATTTATAAAAAAAAAAAAAAATAACTTTCTGGAACTATTACTTAAGCAGTTTAAAAGTATTACAAAACAATATAAAATGAGAATAAGAAATTCTAGGATTGGGAAGTATGTAACCATCTTGCAAATTAACACTCAAATTAAAATCTGGAAAATTGGATGATGCACTAAACCCGTGACATTTTCGGGACTCCAACATTTTCCGGAAAAACTTCAAGCAGACTGACTGATACACCAACGTAAACATTCCATAATGAAGCACCAAAGACCAGTAACCTAGGATAATAATTGCACTTATCAACGCTGTTTCATTTGTGTTTCACTCCTCGTCAATTCTCCCTACTATAAAAAGCTCAAATGAATGTCGATAAACCCCAAGAAAAAGAACGTCTCCCTGATTCGCATTCATGTCAAACCGAACCTTTCCAGGATCCCCCAAACCCCCTGTATTGATCCAACAGACACGTTTTTAATATCATCAAACGGAATCCTTTAACGCACAAGCCCCTAACAAACTTAATAAAACCCTTGATGGGAAAAAATAGGCAGGTAGCACCTCGATGCTAAAAGGCGTTAGGGAACTGGAAGACTTATCAGGGAAGCGTTGGTGGGGGGGGGGGGGGGGTTATTCCTTCGTCATGTTATTTTCCATCCTGAATTTTATGACAAGCATAAGGATTTCCTAAAAAAGAATATGATTATATACACACATATTCAAGTACATAGCTTTCTCCCAAATCCAGGTCACTGCCATAACCAAACTTTCATTGATGAGTCGTGGATGAACTCATGTGCAGAAAACTAGAATAAAGTGCCTTAAACATCTACACAGGAGGCTCATGACTAGTACATTAACCTTCCTTTCACCATCTTTCACTTCCTAGATGTTAGGGCCACACCTTTCCAATACTCCTTCCACACCATTTATCTTATCCTCCTAGGATTTCCTCTCCTCATCCCTCTTAATTCTTCTGGAGTCTAAACTATTTCCCCCTCCCTATCACCATACGATCTTACATACACTTTCTCCCACAGGACTAAACCATTTCAAAACTTTCTTCCTACTACATTTATCATTTACAATATAATTTCATAAACGACAGTTGTCTTAAAAACCACTTCATGCACTCAAACTTTGACCTCTATAGACTCTCTAAAACGCTTCTTTCCAATCTTCTGCGCACATCCTGCTGCCTTCTTTGGTTCACCAATTTTCTCAGTTAACATCATAGGGTACACTAACTCACTGATACATATGTGAATCTAGTGTCTATTTTCGTGCTCCCCCCACATGGTATTTTTTAGTTCACCTTCCTGGTTACTATTTACTTTCATAACCTTATTGTTCTTTTAACTTTGCTTTCGACTTTCTCCTCTTGTAAATAATGCAGACATTCTTTTATTTTATGCATCACTTACAAGCGCCCATCCCACACTTCCCCCTTGATCCCTTTTTCTTATTCCTCAATTCAGCACCTTCATATCCATAAATAAAGATGTCATACAGCCAGAGAAAAATAACACATATTGTTTAAAGGTCATTTTACCGCAAAACCAGTACGCCACTTCTACAATGCCCTTCGCTTTAATCATAAAATCTGTTCTCCTATATCTTAAATTCTCAACACCTTCTAAAATCCCTCTCATCCAACATTATCATAAAATGGTTTCAAGATCTTTACAGGATATATGCAGCGTTTTTGTATTACAGACTCAAATCATATTCCTTTCATAAGTAACGGTTGATCCCAAGCACCATATGGTATTTATTGTCTCAAATGGATTTTTCATTCCCTTATCATTTATTCTGACCTATGTATTACTTTCTTAACCAAAATCATAAAATAACCCTCCTTACCAAACTAAGTAATATATTCTCACAACAATTCTTTGAATTTCATCTGTCCACTTAATCTTTTCCTCACTTAGGCATACCTTACTCACTCTGGTGAACCACCCAATAACATAATCACCACCGTAGGGGCCTCTCGTTCGTGATTCCATCAACACGAGTGTTTTTTTTTTTATTCATTGACTTTTTATTGATTTCCTAACGTCCTCAACAATTAATCCTTCACACATACATACATATATATATAATATATATATATATATATATATATATATATATATATATATATATATGTGTGTGTGTGTGTGTGTGTGTGTATATATACACATATATATAAGAAATTAAATAGGATAGTGTGCCCGAGTGTACCCTCAAGCAAGAGAACTCTAACCAGAGACAGTGGAAGACCATTCTACAGAGGCTATAGCACTACCCAAGACTAGAGAACAATGGTTTGATTTTTAATGTCCTTCTAGAAAAGCTGCTTACCATAGCTGAAGAGTCTCTTCTACATTTACCAAGAGGAAAGTAACCACTGAACAATTACAGTGCAGTAGGTAACCCCTTGGGTGAAGAAGAGTTGTTTGATAATCTCAGTGTTGTCAGGTGTAAGAGGACCGAGGAGAATCTGTAAAGTATAGGCCAGACTATTCGGTATATGTGTAGGCAAAGGGAAGGTGAACCGTAACCAGAAAGAAGGATCCAATTATGTCCTGTCTAGCCAGTCAAAGGACCCCATAACCCTCTAGCGGTAGTATCTCAACGGGTGTCAATTCTTAAAATTCTGCTTAAGTTAGTGATATAGATTGAAATCCCTACTTGTATATTTATGCTTTTAAAAGGAACTCTTTTTTTTTTTTTTTTCCTCGTGAGTATCTGTTGTATGATTTTAGTATGGGAAATAAAACTGTGATGAGATTTGCATCAAGTGAAGAGGTGATAAGAGGAAAAAGGGAAATCAGTCACTTAAGAAAAGGAAAACTAGAAAAAGATGAAGCATTAGCCAAGCAGCATAGACGACTTGAAAGAAAAATTGGACCAAGAAATCAGAATTCAAGAAACCGTGGAAAAGAACTTTTTCAAATGAAGATGATAAAAAAATCAAGGAGAAATTGAGAATAAAACAATCAAGTGCGCATTAACATAAAAATACAGAGTAATCAATGAAGCATGAGGAACACGTAGAATCAAAATTCGAGAAAAAAATGAAAATCAGTTAACTGAAAAGAGAAAAGGAAACAATGGGCAAGCACTAGTTGAGATGACAGTAAACATAAGTATACCGGAAAAATCTTATAAAATACCCAAATATATAAAGTTTAGATGCTTGATACTGAAATGAATAGTCCAATAGTTATTGTAAACGACGGGATAACGAAAACCTATAAACTAGGCAACTAAGAAGGAACACAAGTTAAGGATTTTGGCAAACGAAAATGTTACATCGGTTGAAGAATCGAAGAAAGTAATGTTGACAAATGCTGAAATGCAACGCCAAGTAGTAAAGAATGAGCGTGGCAGACTTACAGAAGAAAATGCTGACTAATAAGAAAAAGATTGGTCAACTGAAATATCAAAGTTTGCACAGGAAATGAAGATGGATGAAACTTTCCAAGAAATCGGGACACTTCAAAACGAAAGCAACAACGAAACAAAAGATGAGAGAAAGGAATAAACCAAAGGCAAACATTTCTTCTTCTACTATTAGCGTGCTCTTTTCCCATTCGTTTGGGGTAACATGGTTGCTTTCTTATGACGGACTTTGCTTTGGCTTTTAGGGTGGACCGTAGTCCCGACCGGCTGCCCTGCCTGACATCGCCTAGAACCCCGTAGCGTATGTTTATGGAGGCTTGAAAAGAAGTCAACAGAAGCCTGATAATATTCCCCACTCCAATTAACCTAGCCTCTGTAAAAGCAAGTACATTAGTCTATTTTAGCAGCTCCAAGTAATAATCTGACATTCTATTCTCTGGTTTGAAATGATCAGTGATGTCTCAAAAACATACAGCATAACTAGCATAATTTGTAATTTTTCGCTTCATGTGCCTACATAAGGGTCAAACTGGACTAAGGTTAATAATTAGCGTTGATTCCATGAAACTTCTCGGGCAAAATAATCTTTTTCTGGTTAATAAAGCTTTAGTGATTGGGTTTGAACGCAAATATCAAGCAATTCAGTCCTAATGAGGATTTCCAGTTGCATGCATGTCATACGTAATTTTACTCGATAGTCATTCATTCATTCTATATACAGTTGGACACAGGAGGTCCTGGCACACCTCGCTCCGAAGAATTGCACTCTGTCACATCCTTACTTTGGGGTGACTAATCAAATAGATAGTGCAGGAAGAGATGGAATATGTGGTGGGCTTGGCTAAACTCAGGAACTCGCTGCGCAGTAACGGTGTAGCTGGGTGCACTTCTTCAGAGCGAAGTGTACCAGGAATTCCTATGTCCAACTGTACATAGACAAAAGTGCAACTATACTGTGCTGGTGAGCAGCCCAACGCACTCTACACTAGTGAAGAAATGTTGACGGCTGACTTTTAAAATTGACTGTAATCTCTCAGCCATTCGATATGCTGCAACACCAGTTCGTCTGAAGATAAATTATATTTATGATCAAATTAATATTCTCTGTCAGTCTATCATTATAATCTAAAAACGGACAAGACCATTTATCACGAGAACTCTATTAAGTCTTTAAGGAAAGGAATTTTTAAAAGCCACAGTTACACATTCTGAATATCATCGTTTGCTCGTCCAACAAAATATTACCTCGGCAAATTTTTATAACGAGAATGTCGTGTTTTCAAAATGCATCGTTTTTCCCCTTCCACTTCCGAACGATGTAGAGATGCATCATTAATAACTTAGGCAATTTTTCATTGTATATTTTTTTTGCCAGCGGAGAGCAACGGCAATGATACAGTATACAGCGAAGAACCAAGACGGGCCAAATAATCTAAAACTAGCTGGGAGAGGAAGAATCTTTGTCTGCATTTCATAGATAAGAGGTGAACATTTTTATATTGAACTAATCAATTATACATACATACATACATAAATACACACACACACACACACACACACACACACACACATATATATATATATATATATATATATATAAACTTTTATATATATTTTTCCCATCAGCATTTATCTCCCTTTGAGAGGGTGGCAGGTGCAATGTACCGCGTTCTAGTTTCTATGCAAGTCTATATACAGTATGTATATATAAGTTTATAATATATATATATATATATATATATATATATATATATATATATAAATATATATATATGTATATATATACATATGTGTGTGCGTGTATGTAAACAGTAATATCTTGGGTTGTTAGTAACCCCGTATACAAGTATGCAAATTCAAATCGGTATAAGAGCATTGTATCAGTCCACGAGTAAAAATGACCAATGACACTACCCGAAAACAGTCAATGGTGTCCCTACGCCACAGACGCAGAGTTCACACCATGTTCATGTAAGCAATCATAAATTACGTGATTCAGTTGGTGATATGAACGTTGTTCAAGAAAGAGAAAACTGCCAAGATTTCACCTGAAATTCTCTTGTATAAGGAGATTGCCCCCTCTTACTCCTCCTCTCTTCAAAGGTAAACTGCGAGGTAGTTTGCCAATATTTGAATTTCATTTTTGGTAAAATAATAATTTGTATTAATTTCCGATGTCAGGGGATATAACTTCTTTAAATAACATTACAAACATTAAAAAAATCAGTTTATATGTGTATTTATGAACGTGTCGACCCATCAAGTGAATTTCCTTAATTTCTTATGGGAAAAAATTTTTTGGTTTACAAGCATTTTGAGTTAAGAGCTTTCTCCTGGAACCGATTAAACTCATGCCGAGGTACCACTGAGTATATATATATTATATATATATATATATATATATATATATATATATATATATATATATATATATATATATATATATATATACACAATACCTTTTATCTTTTGGGATTTAAAAGATAAGGACTTGAATATATCAATTTTATTTTCTATCATCAGCCCATAACTCAGCATCAATTTTTTTAACTGATAAAGTAAATTTTAGGGACAATAGTTTTTTTTTTTAAATAAAATAATTGTTTTAAAAATGCGATACAAAAATACCAATCACTGATTTAGTTACTTTCATTATTCGATAATAATTAGCGTCGTAAGTGTAAGAAGCTTTGGTCGCATAACGAAAAAGGATGTCATGACATTAAGTGATGCAAGGATAACTGATGTCAGTGCTCTTTGATGACGCAAATAAAAACAATGTCAGTGAATTTGTTGTAATAAAAAAAAACGATGTCAGTGACCTTTTGTGACGCAAGGGAAAGTCATATCAGTCTTATCTTGTAATGTAAGCTCGAAAGATGTCAGTGACATGTAAAGGCGAATGGAAAAAAAAAGGATGTCAGTGACATTTCGTGACGCAAGGGAAAGGCGATATTAATGCGCTTTGGTGACGTGCGATAAAAAGATGTTAATGAACTGTAATGACCTACGGAAAAAAGGATGTCACTGACCTTAGAAAAAATTATACCAGTGGCCTTTGTTGATGCAACTAATGATAATCCATTTACGCATAAAAAAGCGTAAATCGACGTCTCTGTCATGGCGAAAAGGGAAAAGGTAATCTGGAAAAGAGCTGGGAAGATGATATGCAACATGGATGGTGTCAATTATTATCATTATTTGCTAAGCCACAACCCTAGTTGGAGAGGCAGGATGCTATAAGCCCAGGGGCCCCAACAGGGAAAATACGCCAGTAAGGAAAAGAAACACGGAAAAATAAAACATTTTAAGAACAGTAACATTAAAACAAATATTTGCTATATAAACTATAAAAACTTTAACAAAACAAGAAGAAGAGAAGTTAGATAGAATAAAGTGTCCTAGTGTACCCTCAAGCAAGAGAACCCTAACCCAAGACAGTGGAGGGCCATGGTACAGAGGATATAGCACTACCCTAGACTAGAGAGCAATGGTTTGATTTTAGAGTGTCCTTCTCTCAGAAGAGCTGCTTGTCATAGCTAAAGAGTCTCTTCTACCCATACCAAGAGGAAAGTAGCCACTGAACAATTACAGTGCAGTAGGTAACCCCTTGGGTGAAGAAGAATCGTTTGGTAATGTCAGTGTTGCCAGGTGTATGAGGACAGAGGAGAATCTGTAAAGAATATGCCAGAATATTCGGTGCACGTTTAGGCAAAGGGAAAGTGAACCGTAACCAGAGAGAAGGATCAAATGTTGTACTGTCTGGCCAGTCAAAGGACCCCAAAACTCTCTAGCGGTAGTATGTCAACGGGTGGTTGGTGCAAACTACCAATTAGCTACGATGGTGAAGATGGGTTGATTTCAATTCTAAGTACAAAATACCTGAATTCGACAGGTATAAGTACAGAAGAATTGTCATTGCCTTTATCTTTCTTCGTGGCCAAGTGGCTTAGTCACTGTCTATACAAGCTTGCCGACCAGGGTTCGATTCCCGGCCGGAGCCAAGCTCTTGTCTTTGTGTGATTTCGCCTGGGGCTCTGATCCCGAGGTCGTTAAGAGAATCCAGACATTAATGTATCAAAAATATATATGGCTTATTTGAATATGAAAAACACGTAAAAATGTGCAAAATTTATTAATATATATATATATATATATATATATATATATATATATATATATATATATATATATATATATATATATATATATATATATATATATAATATACATACATTAGTTCTATCGAGCTAATACTCTCAGTTGGCAGAGGGCTCAATATACTAAATACGAATTACAAACTGATAATTCAATATTTGTAAGATATTCCATATATTGACGAGAAGCTAAAGGAGGAAGCCACGCCCTACCGAACTATCGAGGCCGTGTCTGTGGTGCCGCGTTCTTGGGAGTGGTTTTGCTACACAAAATTTGACCCTACGCGTTTTTTTTTTTTTCGTTTTTTTCTTTTGTTTGTTACTAAAAATGCTATAATTGACATAGCACGGGGCCAGCGTTTAAAGCAATTATGTGTACGTGGGCAGAATGCGTAAGGGGGATACGTTACAATGTTTCAGCGTGAGGTGAAAAAAAAAGGAATTCATAAAATTTCAAAGGTTATTTATAAGACTAAAGTAATTCTAAGATTACAGGTTCCGAAGGAAAAAACTATTTGTACTTCCTTCATAAAAATATGAGCTATAAAATCTAACATCTCTTTTTATTGCCTCTATGCATTAAAAAAAAATTCTAAATTAGTAATAAGGCAAGACTGTTATTACAACTATTACTGTTGTTACAAATAAACCTACATATTATTTACTAGATATAAGACCAAAATAGACCATCCTTGTCTAGGGGTGAGTATCCCTTGAGAAAGATGATGATTTTCTTCCCAAAACTAATATTAATCTTGTTTCCGGGATCATAAAATAGCCCAAACCATGTTCATACATCTGATGATACACGACATAACAAATTAATTACCGTCTTCTTCTTCTTATCATTATTATTATTATTACTTGCTAAGCTACAACCCTAGTTGGAAAAGCAGGATGCTATAAGCCTAGTGGATCCAACAGGGAAAATAGCCCAGTGAGGAGAGGAAAAAAGGAAGAATAAAATATTTTAAGAATAGTAACAACATTGAAATAAATATCTCCTATATGAACTATAAAAATTTTAATAAAACAAGAGGAAGAGAAACAAGACAGAACACCGTGCCCGAGTGTACCCTCAAGCAAGAGAACTCTAACCCAAAGACAGTGGAAGACCATGGTATAGAGGCTATGGCCCTACCAAAGACTAGAGAATAATGGTTTGATTTTGGAGTGTCCTCCTAGAAGAGCTGCTTGCCATAGCTGAAGTCTCTCTTCTACCCTTACCAAGAGGAAAGTGACCACTAAACAATTACAGTACAGTAACCCCTTGGGTGAAAAAGAATTGTTTGGTAATCTCAGTGTTGTCAGGTGTATGAGGACAGAGGAGAATATGTAAAGAATAGGCCAGACTATTCGGCGTATGTGTAGGCAAAGAGAAAATGAACCGTAACCAGAGAGAAGGATCCAATGTAGTACTGTCTGGCCAGTCAAAAGACGCCATAACTCTCTAGTGGTAGTAAACGAATGAAAAAATCACTCTATAAACTGTTAATGACGTAATATAATCACAAATTAAGCATTTCTACCCATTTTTAGTACTGAAATATGGTTAATGTGTGTTTTTTTTAAATCAGATGATAAAGCCGGAAATACTTCACCATTAATATCGTGACATCGCATTAAGGAAATGTATCTTGCGTGTGTCTACATTATAAAAACTAGGCATGCATAGGATATTTGTTAATAAAAGAATAACATCAGGTGTTATCTAAAATTACTATCCCCGTAGGATATATATATATATATATATATATATATATATATATATATATATATATATATATATATATATATATATATATATATATATATAGAGAGAGAGAGAGAGAGAGAGAGAGAGAGAGAGAGAGAGAGAGAGAGAGAGAGAGAGAGAGAGAGAAAATGGTGTGTGCAATGATGTTTGACGTGCTATTAATGCGCCTTCCGTGTTGATATAGAGGCAGCTAATATTGGGTAAGTTTTCTGTATCAAAGCTCCTCCACGACCCACCTTTTAAAAGTATAAATATAGCAACGACCGCTATTTCCTTATTTCCAACGCCAGACCTTGTCATAAGCTTCCTATTAATAGAAAACTGCCTCATATAAAGCGTAAAGGAAAAAAAATTGCTTTATAATGTAAAAGGGCAGACTCTAAGCATATAATCTCTCTCTCTCTCTCTCTCTCTCTCTCTCTCTCTCTCTCTCTCTCTCTCTCTCTCTCTCTCTGCAACGACCCTTTAGCGTAATAAAACCCTACCAATCAATAATCTCCAAGGTCACTTTGTATTTACCTGTAATTAATAACAGGTGCTCAAATTCAACTATCCAACACGAGCTCGTTACCTAGCCATTCTCTTTCTCTCCTACAAGATAAATATTACATAATGCATTCATACTTCAATTACTGACTATTATGAGAATATCTCAATTGAGATGTCTTCAAATGTTTGCTGTCTAATGGTTTTTGCAGACACTAGTTTAGCATACAATGGGGTAACCTTCATGATAATAGATTATCACAGAAGAGTTTCAAAAAGCTAACTTATGGTTTATAATTGAGGGGTGAAGAAGTTATTAGTTATAAAATAGGTATCTATACTGTAGTATCGAGCTCTCTCTCTCTCTCTCTCTCTCTCTCTCTCTCTCTCTCTCTCTCTCTCTCTCTCGTTATGGGCAGCCAGGTCTCAGAGGCCTTCTACGGTCATTTGTAGTAACTTGTAGGTTTAGAACTTTATAATTTAGTTAAGGTAAGTTTGTTACTTCCGGTAAGGGACCACAAACTCCTTAATTCTAAACCTCTGACACGGTTTCCAAAAAGTGCTAGTCTTTCATCTATGTTCTTGAGAGAGAGAGAGAGAGAGAGAGAGAGAGAGAGAGAGAGACTTCCAGGGCAGCTATTAGTATGATTTATATATCGTTTCATATTCAGTCTATTAAGTAATTAATTCACTTTCAATCGTGCTAACGTTCAAAACATGCCAGGGGATGCGTCTCCAGGGATAAAGCATTGTTTCTAAAGAGCATTTAATCCCGTTGAATACAAACATTATTTCCAACTTTCAAAATAAACAAGATATAGATCGAGGTTCTATCTTTTAATTATGCAGTACTTTTATTTAGTTTCGATTTAAAATTAATAATTCTTTAGTGAAACGTTATTTTATCAGATACATAATTATACACATTAAATACTATATATATATATATATATATATATAT
>NC_090765.1:12813845-12816345 GCF_036898095.1 Palaemon carinicauda | reverse complement strand
GTGTGAAGGTTTCGTTTAAATGTAAATAACAGTGCAGTGACATGCAATAATAATAATAATAATAATAATAATAATAATAATAATAATAATAATAATAATAATAATAATAATAATAAATGATTAAACTATCTATTTCCTTTTTTTTTTTTTTTTGTTTTTTGTAAACTACAATAATTAATCAGATCATCTAAATTAGAATAAGTAATCAGAATCTCCCTATTTTACTACTTCCAATTCTGACATAGTACTTCATTTTCAGCCATACGTTGTATCCTTTAAAAGTGTTGGGGCCAGAAGACATTTTAGCCTTTAATTTTATCTTGGGCAGTAGAGAGATGTCTTTTGTTACTGTGGATGGAGATTTGCTTTCAGCTCTTAATGTACAAGGGTGGGTCCAGCAAACCCCCCCCCCCCCAAAAGGGGGAGGGGGGACTGTTCGGAAAACATTACCAAAGCAGTTAGGGGCCCGGAAGCTGACGCTACTTTAAGCTATTTTAGAACAATTTTTCATGTATTTGAAACCAATTTTTCCTTATAATTCAATTTATAATTCAAAATGCATAATGCATTAACAGCATCCCGGTAAAATATATAAAACATTTCAGCAGTAATATTTACAATTATTTTTAGTACAGAACTATACATTCCCTGGCAATCTCATCAGTTGACAACATATGAGTTATATCTGTAATCATTGATGCGCCTGTATTCTTCCGTTCATCTAGCAGCCAATAACAATTGTTGACTCTTCGCACTGTAGTTAAGTCTCTACTTCTTCCAACTTAATTCATATAAGAAACACGATCTCTTTATTTCCATCTCATATACCATGATTTTATTATCACTCTTGAGAGAGAGAGAGAGAGAGAGAGAGAGAGAGAGAGAGAGAGAGAGAGAGAGAGAGAGAGAGAGAGAGAGAGAGAGAGAGAGTTTACATCAATTTTCCACATATCTTTTACTACATTTTTCTTGTAGCAACTATTGAACAGGAGATGTTGATTACTATTCTAGATTTATCAAAGTTTGAAGGTTTCCGTAAAGTCCAAGCTTTATATCATGAAACCTTTTTTATTTCTTCATATATGACATTTCTCCAAAGAAAAGACTAGTTTTTATTTCTTTGAAGATTTTTTCTGTTCCCCTTTTCATCTTGTCTACTCTACTATTCTTTATTAAAGAAACAACTTACCCTGCAAATTAAAAGCTTACCTTTGTTTGAAACACATGTTAAATTTATAATCGGTAAACTTATTGAACAATTATAAAACTATGGAGTTTTCATGCCCCATAGATTTGTTTATCATATCAAATTTCAATTTTACAAATGATAATGAACAAAAAACGTAGCAACCAAATTACATTGTAATTCCATTTAAATTTCCACTTTCAATAATAGCCGTTTTGCCTCAGATACTGAATAGAATAAAAGCTAACTGATAAAACAGCCATATCAGAGATTTCTGAGAACTGATCTTACTCCTTCGAAAATTTCAGTCACATTCTTTGATCTCCTTAAAAAAAAGTCATATCTAAATGAATTCAGCAGAGTAAACAAAAGCACTTAATTTAGCAACGAGAATATGCACACCAACAGATAATGAATAAGCATATATGCGAATGATAATGATATACTGATACATGTATATATCAATCTATCGTTGATACATACTTACTGTATACCATGGGAGAGAGAGAAAGAGGACGGTTAAAATTTACTGCAGTATTAAATCGAAAATAATTTGTCTTTATCGATTGTATTAGAATACTAGAAAATTGGACATTATATATATATATATATATATATATATACAATAGATGAAAGAGATTTCAAAATAGTAAAGCTCAATGAACTTTATGCAAAATAACCCTATAGCTTGAAAGAACTCTATCATTATACTAATTCAAGGGAGACACAAAAGACCTGATAAATTAACCACACAACAAGTTTATTCTAAGTAATATACAAAGATCATGTTAGGCCGAATAGAAAGACGGCTAGACTTTAATCAAACAAGAGAGCAGGCGGGCTTTAGAAATTGGCATTCTACTGACCACATCCATGTAATTAACCAGCTAATAGAAAATTCAACAGAATATGACAAACTCCTATGGAATTTTTAGACTATCAGATAGCTTTTCATTCTGTAAAAACATTAGCAGTAATGAAAGCCCTTCAAAAACAAGGAATAGAAGAATCTTATGTTATAACACTTGAAGAAATATATACGGTAAGTACAGCAACTATAAAGCTACATAAAAATAATGAGAAAATTCCAATTGAGTAAGGAGTTAGAGAGGGCGACAGCATCTCCAGAAGTATTCACATCATGATTAGGATAAGTTTTTAGATTATGAAAATGTAGGAATTAATTTTACCGGGAAAACCTTTACAACTTAAACTGGGCAGATGACATAGTTGCGTTTAGTGAATCATGGGAGAAATTACAAAAGATGATAGAAGATTTGAATGGAGAAAGAAGACACGGAGGGCTGAAAATTA
>NC_090765.1:12806345-12808845 GCF_036898095.1 Palaemon carinicauda | reverse complement strand
GGGGGAACCCCAAGTTTAACAGTCAATTCTTTTTTTTTTTTTTTTTTGGGGGGGGACCCCAAGTTTAAGTAATTTTTTTTTTTTGGGGGGGACCCCAAGTTTAACAGTTAGGGCTAATTGTTTTTTGGGGAAACCCCAAATTTAACAGTCATTTTTTTTTTTTTTGGGGGGGGGGGGGACCCCAAGTTTAACAGTTAATTTTTTTGGGGGGAACCCCAAGTTTAATAGTCATTTTTCTTTGGGGGGGGGGACCCCAAGTTTAACAATTATTTTTTTTTGGGGGGGAACCCCAAGTTTAACAGTCATTTTTTTTCTGGGGGGGGGGGGGAACACCAAGTTTAACAGTTAATTGTTTTCTGGGGGGAAACCCCAAGTTCAACAGTAATTTTTCTTTTTTTTTGGGGGGGGGGACCCCAAGTTTAACAGTTAATTTTTTTTTTGGGGGGAACCTCAAGTTTAGCAGTCATTTTTTTTGGGGGGGGGACCCCAAGTTTAACAGTTAATTTTTTTTGGGGGGAACCCCAAGTTTAACTGTCATTTTTTTTTTGGGGGGGGAACCCCAAGTTTAACAGTTAATTGTTTTTTGGGGGAAAACCCCAAGTTTAACAGTCATTTTTTTGGGGGGGGGACCCCAAGTTTAACAGTTAATTTTGTTTGGGGGGAACCCCAAGTTTAAGTCTTTTTTTTTTTGGGGGGGGGGGAACCCCCAAGTTTAACAGTTAATTGTTTTTTGGGGAAACCCCAAGATTAACAGTCATTTTTCTTTGGGGGGGGGGGGGGGACCCCCAAGTTTAACAGTTAATTGTTTTTGGGGGGAACCCCAAGTTTAACCGTCATTTTTTTTTGGGGGGGGACCCCAAGTTTAACAGTTAATTTGTTTTTTGGGGGAACCCCAAGTTTAACAGTAATTTTTTTTTTTGGGGGGGGGGGGACTCCAAGTTTAACAGTTAATTTTTTTTTGGGGGGAACCCCAAGTTTAACAGTCATTTTTTTTTTGGGGGGGGGGACCCCAAGTTTAACAGTTAATTTTTTTGGGGGGGAAACCCCAAGATTAACAGTCATTTTTTAGGGGGAAACCCCAAGTTTATCAGTCAATTTTTTGGGGCGGAACCCCCGAGTTTAACAGTCAACCTTTTTTCTTGAAACCTTTAAGTACAACCGTCAAATTTAAAAAAAAAGGGAGGGGGGGGGGTCGTCACCCCCCACGACCTCCTGTGGATCCCCTAGTGGAAATACCCTAAAAAGACATCTTCTATATTGAACATGTATTCTAATTACCCAATCAGCAACCATTATACAAAAAAAGGAAAGAAAAAAAAAATACAGATCGCAAGTATTGAAAAAAAGTAACCAAAATTTCAGAGTTGGGATACAATTTTTTCTATAATACACACACACACACACACACACACACACACACACACACACACACACATATATATATATATATATATATATATATATATATATATATATATATATATATATATATAATGTAAAGAATCTGCCAACAACCTCCATCATCTCCTTAAGACGCTCCCTTTACTCTCTGCATTCCCCGTCTCTGTGAAATTAGATTAAACAACAGCATGGCATCCGTAAATCCCTTTTTGCCATTGGCAACTCTCAGGAAAATATTTGGTGATAAGATTAATTGGTCATTGAGTCCAGTTCACTTTCTGATCCCAGTGTCCCTGTCGCAATTCATTAGTAGAGGGGTCAAGTGTCTGTGATAGTATTTCAAGATGAATATAAGTGACACGTCTCTTATAAACTCGACAGGGGTTTCATCTTTCTTTATTTCTGAAAGTACTAAACTATTGATAGTCAACACAATATCATTCTATTGATATATAATACTATTATTATTGAAAGGTAAGTTACAGCATTAGTTGGAGAAGTAAAGTGCTACAAGCCCAGGGGCTGTGACAGGAAAAGCAGCACGGCGCGGGAAAAGAAATGAAGTAATGAATGATATAAAAGTGAAATATATTACGTAAGATATACGACCCTACGTCAACCTGCTCAGCAGAAAGGCACTTGCAACAAGTTTTGAATTTCATAAGTAGTGGGTTTTTTTTCCAAGATTTACCAAACCTAGGACAAAATAATTACAACTAATTGAGAAGAATGTCACTATTTAGTGAATTATCATATGTATTTATGTAAAATATCCTAACATTTATTTGCTATACAAATCATAAACTGTGCGTCAAACCACATGTTCGGTCAAGAATCTATCGACAGGAGAGTGACAAGGTTCGGAATTTACACTGAGGTCATGAACAGTGGGGGGGGGGGGGGGGGGTTTAAGAGAAAGGGGGAAATAATAGAAGATTAAAGAAGTGGGGGGGGGGGTTAAGAGAAAGGGGGGAAATAATAGAAGATTAAAGAAGGAATAGATTGCATTATGATTTCCCAAATTCAATATTAGTGTATTATATTCAACATTAACATGAAAATTTAGAGACAATTATAAAGGTTGCAAGAGATATATACA
>NC_090765.1:12773845-12791345 GCF_036898095.1 Palaemon carinicauda | reverse complement strand
ACAAACTGGCCATATATACGATCAGCGCCCAAGCCACATCTCCACCCAAGCTAGGACCAAGGAGGACCAGGCTGTGACTGCTGACTCAGCGGGTAGGCCTATAATCTTCCCCCAAACATCCCAATTCTTAGCTCGCAAGGATGGTAAGGTTGCATTCACCACAAGATACTATCAAGTTTGAGCGGGTCTCTAACCTCAGTCCAACAAATCGCCAGGAAGGGACGTTTTCTATTGGCTACCACAACCCTTAATTTAATCAGAAAATTATCAGGGTGTCCTTGGAAGTGGTCCTTAATGAAAGTAGGATCCATGGAAGCTGAATAAACCAGTTGAATTCATTGCACCAGGACACCAAAGTTGCTTTGAGGGTACCATAAAAGCGTTCAACTATTTCATTGGCTGCAGGGTTGTAGGCAGCTTTGTGATATAGGGTGATGTCTAGGAGATTCGCTAACAATGTCCACAATTGAGAGGTGAAAGGGGTACTCCTGTCAGGAGTAATATGCTCAGGGATATCAAACCTCACTATCCACCCTGAGAGTAAGGCTGGGTGTACATGAAGCAGATGCTGCAGTTTGCATGGGGATGGCTTCAGGTCAACGAGTGAAGTGATCAATGATGGAAAACAGATAACGGTGTCCTTATGATATGAGTAGGGGGCCTAATACGTCGATGTTAATGTGGAGAAAATTACCCTGATATTGAGGAAAGGTGCCCGCTACTGAATCCGTGTGTCGATATACTTTTGAAGTTAGGCATGAAGTACAGGCATGGACCCAATGCTTAGCATCCTTAGTAATGCTGTACCAAATGAACTTCGTCTTCAGTAGCTGTGCAGTAGATCGGTGTGAGGGATATGAGAGATTATGGATTAAATCAAACACCTGTCGGCGCATGAGGACAAGTATCCCCAGTCGTAGCTTATCACTAAAGAGCTCATAGAGGAGGGTGATGTTGGAATCATCGAGGGCGACGTCATCTCAATGGAGAGATTTGCAGGATGTCCTGCAAGCTAGGTATTCTGGATCTTTTTGTTGAGGTTCTGCCAAGGAGTTGTAATCCAACCCAAAGTGAATGGTGGCAAATGTATTTCTTAACAGGGTATCTACAATGGGATTCATTTTCCCAGAGCGTGGTAAAGGGTGCATCTGTATTCAGCCAGGGTGGATAGATGTCGGCATTGACAGGCGGACCAGAAGTCAGGCTGACGAGTGGAGGTGTGAACCAGGGGCATGTGGTCTGTGCGAATGACAAAGGGTATACCCTCCAAGAAGTGGCGAGAGTGACAGAGAGCCAAATGCACTGCCAGCAACTTGCGGTTAAGGTAGAGTAGCCGGATTCTCCCTTGGACAGTTTTCGACTGAAGAAGGCCAATGGAACATGAGAAGTTGACAAACTGCTCGAGTACTGCACAAATATTGACGTCAATGGCATCAGTGGTGAGAGGAAAAGGGTTATGTGGCATGGGAAAAGTGAGAGCAGCAGTTGATTGGGCCTTCTTTGCATTGAAGATGGCCACTTCCTGAAGGGGACCCTATTTCAGATCTTTTGGCTTGCCCTTGAGGGAGGAGTAGAGGGGGGCTAGAGTGGCGGTATTGGCTGGCAAGAATCGGTGATAATAGCTTATCCTGCCCAAGAATTCTTGCAGTACTTTGACGGTCGAGGGCGTGGAGAAGTTCTGACCGGCTGATACCTTCTCAGGGAGGGGTGAATGCCTTCAGGAGTGATGCGGTGTACTAGGAATGATATTTTGCTGCCACCAAAGGTACACTTGCTGTACTGGACTACACGGCCGCTCTGCTGTAGACAGTCAAAAACGATACGAGGTAAAGGAGGTGTTCCTCTTTGGAGGAAGAGAACAAAAGAACGTCGTCCAAGTAACATACGCAGAAGGGGAGGTCCCCTAAAATGCCATCTATCAGGCATTAAAAAGAGGCCCCAGCATTATGAAGGCCAAAACAGAAGTAACTGAATGTGTATGTGCCGAAAGGGGAGGTGATGGCGGTTTTGGGGATGTCTTCTGGGTTCATGGGCTCCTGATAATACCCCTTCAAGAGGACGAGAATGAACACCTTCGCTTTGTGCAAATAGGAAGTAACGTTGGTGATGTTAAGGTTGGAGTTCTGATGCAGTTCTGTCTGCATGTTCAGATGCCTGTAATCCATACTAAGGCACTGGGACCCATCCTTCTTCAGGGCGATGTGAAGGGGTGACGAGCATGGGCTTGAGGGCTTTTGTCAAAAACCTATTTCTTCCATTTCAGCAAACATTTATTTAAAACCTTCCAAACTGTCCGGGGCCAGATGCCTAAATCTGGTAAACACCAGGGGACCCGGTCATCTTGATATGGAGCTAAATACTGTGCTTGGCATCAACCGTGGCGTTGGGTGAAGTTCTGGTCAGAAGACATATGGGTACAACATGAGGTGGTAGGCATAGACATCTGTGGTTGTGCTGATAAGGAGTGCGAGGTTGGAGAGAGCAGGGTGAAGAGGTGTCAGAGTATAAGTCTGTGTTGACTAAACGTCGATGTGTCACATCAACCAGGAGGTGGAAATGGGCAAGGAAATCCATACCGATTATTTACAATGTAACGTCAACAACAAGGAACTTTCAATGGTATTTGGCGCTCCCAAACGATCGTGTGAGTTTCTTTTACCCGTGGGTAGGGATCGCAGATCCATTGACAGCTACCAGACAGATGTCAGCAGGCTTTGAATGACTATGATGTGGCCTGGAGAGTGACATTGGTAGAAAGGAATGGCAAGCCCCATGTCTACTAAAAGCCACACATCAGTACCTGCATCATGTAAATATAAAAGATTAGTGACAGGGGGAGGCCACCGCCACAACCGATTGCCTACTCACAAGTTTTTTGGCAACTGACAACTGTCCACACATTTATTGGCAGCAGCTGCGAATCTAGAGTGGTAGAAGCATAAATACGGCTGATTGGCATTAGTAAGTGGCTCTAGAGGTCGTTAGTTAGGGTGTGAGTGATGGGCAACATATGTGGGTGGTAGGCGGCTTTGTCGTTCTTCCGGCATGTCACGGGGTGGGCATCTGTTTCTTACCGCATTCAGGTCAACTGCAGTCGGTGTTGAATGGTTGTCCTTTTCATCAGGAATGTAGGTATTGATTGAGGGTTCGTAGGTGTTGAAGTGGCTGTCCTTGAGGGCGAAGCGCAACCTTTGGTCCCCCAACGGATGTTGAGAAACCTTGAAAAGCTTGGCTATACAGGCGGCTGGCAATGGTGAGTACTGATTCAGGAGGTATGTTTTGAGGGCGTCATGCACTATTGGGGCTTCCCCTTGGTCGCACAGCCAATGTGAGATTTCTGGGAAAGTGCCCACGGGGATTGCTGCTTGGAGGAAGTCTGCTTTGCTGCTTGAGCGAGTCCTGCCCTTAATGCATAACTGAACTTCAGTGTGCTGAAACCAGACAAATGGTTCCCTACTGAAGAAGGGCTGCAATTTCCTTGAAGCTGCATGGGTAGACGTGCTAGGGTCGGTGGGCAGTAACGTCAAAGGGGAAGGCACAGTGGTGAGCGGAACGGCAGTGGGGATAAGGTCACTCTGGCGTAACTAGATGTGGCAGACTTGTGAGGGTCTTAACGGAAAGACCAGTGGAACATAACCGATTTTATTCAATGAGATAACAAGCTCATATACAAATGGTGCATAAAACCATAACAATTTCAAATATGTAATGGCAAGCTTAAACAGGCTTTTAAATTATCAAGAGAGAGAGAGAGAGAGAGAGAGAGAGAGAGAGAGAGAGAGAGGAGAGAGAGAGAGAGGAGAGAGAGAGAGAGAGAGCATTCCAGTGTATTAGCGTGTATAAGATACACGTGCATTGCAATCCTATCCTACCGGAGGTGATCAGCATATGGGTTTAACCCGCAACTTGCACGTGAGAAAAACAACAAAGGAAGGAGACTCAGGTGTTCAACAGGTATTCTGTAAGAGGCTGAGCGACTGGCCCCAAACACCATGGAAATCTCCCTCCGGAGAACGGGTTGTTAATCACCACCAGGTTGCCAATAACGCTAAATAAGGTGCTCTTCTTATTGACAGTTCTGAACTTTACGGTCGGTCTTTGTATCCTGAAATAGGATCACTACACATTCATTTTTGCCTTCTATCAGTATTCGATATTCTGGTGCATTTTTGTGGCGATAGTGATGAGGTGGAAAGTCCAGGCAGGATTGGGCCGTAAGTCCATAAGAAAAAGATTAAATGGCCGTGGAATTATAGCAGAAGAGTAATGAGATATATGAAGATTACATATGGAAAAATGAAAAAAAAGAGGCTGTGAAAGTGTACTTAAGAAGGAAAAATGCCAGATTAGTGCATTTAAAAAGACCTATAAAGAAAAAGGGGAAAAAAATTACTAAGTGGCACATTAGACTAAAATAATTATCAGACGTAAATGCAAACTACGAACAAATAATATTTTAAAATAAAACAAACAAAAATTTTATTAAAGCAAATTTGGTAAAGAGAATATAAAATATATTCTATAGTCGTAAGTAGACCTGTATTTTAAGCAGGTGGTAATTAAGTGTATATTTCCTGGAGTTATCAATATTTATTCGTAACTCGATTCAAAGTTTATCGTTACCTGTTTTAACAACAATAAAATCAATAATAACAGTTATAATATTAATCATTAACATTAGGATTAATGTTATTAGAGGTGTTATTGGAGCTCTATAACCACCCAAATCCCGACATTATCATACTATTAACACGTGTTAATGCAACATTATCAAAGGTCATTTCCTAACTCTCTCTCTCTCTCTCTCTCTCTCTCTCTCTCTCTCTCTCTCTCTCTCTCTCTCTCTCTCTCTCTCTCTCTCACTCTCTCTCTCTCTCCAGAATATTTCACTTTAAAAAGGTGGGAGACCACACTTCCATAATTGATTATTGATTTTAATCTCCTGTAATCCTCAAACATGAGGGAAGGTTTTAGCATTACTTCATGCTTATCCAATAATAGGAGAGAGAGAGAGAGAGAGAGAGAGAGAGAGAGAGAGAGAGAGAGAGAGAGAGAGAGAGAGAGAGAGAGAGAGAGAGAGACTCCTTAGTGAAGAAGATAACTGAATTAATCGTTTGGGTAGTAATACAAACGGGAAAATTGTTGTAAAAGCTTAGAATAAAATGTTAAGCATAAGATTTCTTACAAAGGGATTAATTTATGAAATTTAAGCTGCAAAACCCAGCACAGGGGCAGGGGGAGGCCAGTCAGCATTTAAGTGCAAAAGGGAAATAACCAAGAAGTCTTACTATAAAGTACAAGTTACAGATATCAGACAGAAAAATGTAAGCAAGAAATGGGGATAGAGGGAAAAAGTGTGAACAGGTAAGGGCAGAAGCTGCTAAGACCCTTTTAATCAAGGTCTATTAATAATGCCTATCACTGACCTCAACCCCATCTCCCCGACGGAGCTACACAGTGAGATTCCAGCATGGCGGCCATTTTTAGCTGTTGATACCATCAGTTTCGTATAGATTAAAAATTTTTTGCCTTGAAATTAATCAAATTGCCACATTAAAGAAGTTATAGCCTTTTCCAGCTTTTTAGATGAACACCAAACAATTTCTATATGACAATGATAACTTTTGACTTAAATCTAATCCACTAAGATCATCCGATAGGCATCAGGAGTAGCAGTCGAAAAGACATGTTGTCTATAGCATTAAACTCAATCCGCCACCCTGCAGCCAGTGACTTCATCGAGATTTAGGGGGTATTCGCACCCTTAGTTCTCGTTACTCCACCAGGTTGCTCATCCGGTTATATAACCGTTGGTAAACATGTATTGCTAAGATATACCGCAAACAAGCAAATCAGAATGGCTAGGTTAAGTAGAATTTGGAAATCAAATCTCTCGGAATTAGATATAAAAAAATCAGACTATATATCAGTTTACAGAGATCGGTGTTACTACAAGGGCATGAGTTGTGGTATGACAATGAAACAATATCCAAGAGATTTTGTAGATTTGAGAAAAAAGCCCTCCGATAAATATTGGGAGTTAAATGGCAGGACAGGATTAGAAATGAAACTATAAGAGATTACTCGAGTGCCATATGTGGATGAGATCATGATGAGGGGTAGATGGAGAAAGTTTGGGCGTCCTCTTCTTACTTTCCAAGATAAACTAGTTTACTAAACTTTTCAATGGGCTCCTCAAGGCACTAGAAGATTTTGAAGGCCCAGGCTTACATGGCTGAGGACTGTGAAACGTACAGTAAGAGAGGATGACAGAAGAAGTATATATTAATTTAAAAGCTCAAGATAGAGACGACTAGCGAAATCTAACCGAGGAACTTTACGTCCATAGGCGTAGGAAATGATGATGATGATAATAAATCTAATCAACAAACATAATTATATTAACACGAAGCACGTTCCAAGGACCTTTTCATAATGGAATTTTAATCTCAAATTCATCCTTTGATGGCATGCAAATGTGGCAATGCAGTGTCTTAATAATGTTAGTCTCCCTTAGTTCACCCAGGCTTTGCACGGGCAACTGCAAAGACCTAAGTGGGAAACTTAAGACTTGTACTTTTCAGCAGATTCTTATTACATACAAATTTATTCAGCTGGAAAGGCATAAATATTTACAATTTATATCATTAACACATAAAGTTACTAAAGTTGTAATTATAGTTAATTAATTTTAGAGAGGCAGATTTGCACCGACTCGCAGGGGTGCCCTTTTAGCTCGGAAAAGTTTCCTGATCGCTGATTGGTTGAACAAGATAATTCTAACCAATCAGAGATCAGGAAACTTTTTCGAGCTAAAAGGGCAACCCTGCGAGTCGGTGCAAATCTGCCTCACTAAAAACAATTGATTATAGTGGTCAATGTTGTGCAGGCATAGGTGGTCAAGAGCACCATTCTCAAACTTGGTAGCCAACTAACCATCAATTTTCTCGCTTGGAACTTTCCAGTCATTCTCAAAATCCGCGTCATACGTAGTTTTCGCTTTTGTGTTGATGTAAAGTTTGCCATCGTGATATATAAATCTTCTGGCGTATCACAGTCTTCGGAGAAAGTAGATGGTCCTATTTCATACTTTAGGAAGTGATTAAGCAGCAATAATCTGGATACAGTAACAGGACTGATTAGAATCAGAGAGCTATAGGTATTCGTTAATAATGTTAGAGAGGCATAGTAAATATAGTACATCGAAAGGATTTGGCAGATTTATTAGTTATAAGTACTTTCTCTATAACTAATGCCAGGCTGACACTTGCACGACTTTTTGCCACGAATTTGTCGTGGCAAGTCGTGACATTTTGTGGCATGAACTGGAAAATAGAAAAAAAAAAAAAAAAAAATTACCTCAGAATCACAGCTCACCTGTCCACATTGACACGAACTGGCATGACGAGTTCACGACGAGTTCATGCATAGTTTTAGCATTGTTTGCGCACTTCCCGCATCGTCCCAACGAGTTCACGAACAGTTCGCGCATAGTTCACGCCGCGTTCACGAAATTTTATCGTGACCAAAATTTTGAATATTTCAAAATTCTCGTCACGACATGCCACGATGTCACGACAGGTTCACAGCGAGTTCACTCCAGTTCACGACGAGTTCACGCCAGTTCACGATTCGAGTCGTGACACTGCGTGCCACAAATTCGTGCAAGTGTCAGGGTACCTTTACCCAACATAACGTCTCATGTAGTTTGAGGAACAAAATAAATTCTATTTCAAATAGTTATATTACTAGATTATTAACTTAGGTACTGCACTGCTATTTGTGCAAACGGTCATGTTTTTCAAGTTAGAATTAGTATAAGCATGATATGAAATGTGTGAAATGACCTCGAAGTAATCACAGAGAAATCTTTGCTGAATTATCAAATCAAAGGGAGTACACACTCGTAAATGACTTTCAAATTGGAATAATAAGTGGCTATGATTTTTGTTTACTGTTTCTATGACAAGCTAACTGTCAATTCTTCATATCACCGTTTGAAGGGTTCTCCCAAACAATTACAGTTTCACTACCATGAATGATAAAGAATCCGTATCTTAAACAGAGTCATTATATATATATATATATATATATATATATATATATATATATATATATATATATATATATATATATACACACATATATATATATATATATATATATATATATATATATATATATTTATATATATAAATATATATATATATATATATATATATATATATATATATATATATATATATATATATATATATATATATATATATATATATATATATATAGTCCCTATAGAAGTAAATAGGAAAGACTATTACCACCTGAGTTTGATAAGGTATGAACATTTTAAGCGTCTCAAAGGCTAACACTCTTTAAAGAGAGTTTGGAGAAATTATGATAAAGCCCATGTATCTCCACCAAAGGGCTTAATCAAATTTAGGTCAGTGTTAAAATCTTTTTTAGTTAAGTTTTAGAACTGTGACATCAATGTTGCAAAGCAACAAAACAAAATTTAATCTCTGTGAATATATTCAAAGATAATTTAAAACAGCAAGACGACTGACGTAGTGCTGTTATAAAGGAACTTCTAATACGTTAATCACTTTAAAATTCAGAAGAATTTTTAAAGAACGCGCGTAGAATTTTGCAAAACCATAAAAATTTGTAAATATCTATTTGGAAATTATTCCAGCTAAATGAGGGGGGCGAATGTTCCTTTACCGAGACATGGTAGGGAATGAAATAAACTTCTGATTACATAGTAGTGTAGATGATATAACCCTCATAGTAAGGTCAATCTCAATAGTCCACTCACATTCTTTATTCATTCAGAGTACGATAGGCTAACCGACATAAGACAATGGTAATGGACTGCTGAATTTGTTTGTATATTTATTTAAAGAATATAATTCGTTGTTATATCTGTATTAGTTTAATTAATTTTCGATGTACGCAGATGAGTGTGTGGGTTAAGACCGCGATTCACCATTATAATTTCGAATATCTTGTGTTGAATGAGATAACAATGTCTTCTCTAATAAAAAAAATGATTCTTCTATCACTCTATTCAATAAGAAAATGTTGGAAATAACCTCTAGGCTTTAAAATTGACAATTTTCCCCACGCAATTATTACCTACATTTTCAAATTAGCCTCTAAGCATATAATGTTTCTAGATAATTGAAAAATAGAAATGCACTCTAATGTCCCGCGAAAATCGTGAATAAAGGCTTCTTTTCATCCCCACTGCAAGCAGAATCCGTCAAAGACACTCTTCAGGGAATGGCTCCTTTTCTTCCTTTTCCAATAGTCTTCATCTTTCAAATGAAGACGAGACCCATCACACGTATTACCAATGGATATGTTTGTGGTAAAATCTCCTGAGAAAAAAAGCCACGGGCAGGTTATGCAGCTCTTCGTCTTGCTCCACTTCCAACCAAAAGCGGGCAAGACCTGTCATTCATGCATTGAGGACAAAAGGAAGTCCGCCCCCCCGCTCCTCTCTCTCTCTCTCTCTCTCTCTCTCTCTCTCTCTCTCTCTCTCTCTCTCTCTCTCTCTCTCTCTCTCTCTCTCGAATAAGAGTGACAGCTGAAACCTATCATTGCACTTTCTCCTATGTTGGAATCATTTAGTACTATTTGATCTCTCTCTGGAATACAAGTAAAATCCTTCAGGCAAGCACTAAAGGAATCATGCACCATCTGTTCTCTGACTAATTTCTGACCGTCTTGCAGCGCCGAAAGACCGGAAGCACGCATTCAAAAGAACAGCATGTGCATGTGCGCGACAGAACATTGGCGTGCAAGCATGTTAGCGGTCACGTATTTACGCTAGAGAATGAGAAAAAGAGAAGTGAGTTTTCTCTCTCCACTGATATCTGAAATATCTGAAGGATAAAGAGAAGAGAGATATGTTTCCCTCTACACTTGTTTGGTAACTTAACAAGGAGAGAGAGAGAGAGAGAGAGAGAGAGAGAGAGAGAGAGAGAGAGAGAGAGAGAGAGAGAGAGAGTGAGTTTATGCTGTTAGACTATTAAATGATTGATTGCTAGTTATTTGATGTCATAATTAGATTAGGATTCGACTTTTCCTGAGAGAAGAAAATGACCGGACTTTTCACTGTTTATCACTAGGATTTTACCCACCATGAGAGAGAGAGAGAGAGAGAGAGAGAGAGAGAGAGAGAGAGAGAGAGAGAGAGAGAGAGAGAGAGAGAGAGAATCCTGCCTTTAATGCCTGTCTTACAGATCCTACCAGCATCCCCAGCTGCTCTTATTTAGTTCAAGGCACTTGAGAGGCCGTTGGACGAAGGAAATTTACAAACACCGGCAAATATTCACCGTTATTTGAATCTATTCAATTAGGATGAAAAGCGAACTATCTCTTTGCAACCGTCTTGCGAGAGAGAGAGAGAGAGAGAGAGAGAGAGAGAGAGAGAGAGAGAGAGAGAGAGAGAGAGAGAATCATAATTCCTTCAAACTGGATATTAATCCTAGAAATAACAGCTACATCATAAATTAGTTTGTAAGAGATATTTACTAAACCTGCCACGCCCCCATGTCTCTACAAAACCAACTTGTATATTCTTTTCCGTAAAATAGTATTATAGGGTTAAAAGATACTACATGGAAGTCAGCCTTATTTAGAGGCACACTTTTACTTATGCTGATTAATGATCATATACGAGTTGAATTCTATTTTGACAGAAGTGAATGATAAGAGCAACTATCTTTATTTCCTATAAGTCTGAAACAAGAGTCTCGGTGGCATCCTAAGGGTTAACTGCTCTCTGCCCCCACCCTACCTTATCTACGAATGTCCTCTCTCTTTTTTCCCACGTACAAAGGAGGAGAGAGAGAAAGAGAGTACAAGTAACACACATTCCCTATACAAATGACCAACCCCCAATCGCAACACCCCGTCTGTTACCGCCCCTGCAAGGGACGGGACCCTCCTGCGGCTTCCACTACGACGACTAGCATGTTATCGATCAGAGGGGGAGGCTGCTGGAACCTCCCTTCTCCAGCCCCTTCCTCAACACCCCCCTCCTTCTACTCTGTGCGCTCTCAGTTTCCCCCATCTTCCTTTCCTCCCGGTCTCCCCCATCCACTGCGCGCGCATGCATAACTCAAGTTGTTTTCAGCAGTTGTAGCGTGTGAGGTGGAGGGGAAGCGTGCTTCGTTCTTCAGAGGGCTTCTTCCGACTAGAGGTTTTCCACGGCCAATTTCCCCATCTTTTCCTGTCTCTCTTATCCCTTAGGACGGACGTGACGGAAGCCGAAAAACATTCCAAAGGATTGGACCAGTGTGAAGCTCATCCCAATCCCTTTCCACTTACGTTCTTTTCCACGCGATGCCAAGTGATGGAAAGCTCTGAAAAAGGACCCTAGTGCGAGAGTTAATTCATCCGGCCCTCCCAAATTCATACAACTTTCCAGGCTCTGGGACAAGGGGGGGCGTCGTCCTCACTCAAAAATGTTCGTCTCGGGAGAGGACTGTGTAGTGACAGAAGTTCGAGAAGAGGATAAAAGATACGAGAAAACGAGTCAATGATACACAACTGCAAAATGTAAATAAATACTCCAATCTGACTGGAAGAAGACACAATGACCTGATGGAATGCTGTCTGCAGTCTGAGAAAAAGTGCGAGAACCTGTCTACAATGTCCATTAAAGTGAGAGGGCTTTCTCTCGACAAGTGAGGGGAAACTATTTAGTTTGACAGACACGACATCCTTCCCCTCGCAGAGGTGCAAGACGTGAAGGATACGGGATGAAATAGCCATTGGAAACAACTGACAAGTAGGGGATCAAGTGACACACTCCTCATTCTTTAAAGGTGTCAGTGACGATCATAGACACTTAAGTGAAGAGATATTATAACAGGTGTTATAAGTGATTCGAAGAGACAAGTTGGTGATGATGCTCTTGTAATGAATGAGAAACTTCTAGAGGCTGGATTGGTGTTGATGCTCAGCGTCTAAGGGGTTGCGGATTTCCCTCTCTCGTTTACCAAAGGAAATGGTTATATAACGAATACCAAAGTGGTGTACACGTGAAGAGTACGGAGAGTGAATAAACATAAGAAGATATTAAAATAGCATAATCTCTCTGTGATAAAGTAGAAGCAAAATAATAAATAACCCAAGTTCCCCCCCCCCCCACCCTCAGAGTAAAAGGAAACCTCATTATTTATCCTCTAGTTATAATCGCTCCAACGAATACATAATAAGTTATTGTGATAAGAGAAAGCCATTTCTTGTTGCTTCTCAAAGTTGTACAGCTACACAAAAAAGGCCTTAAGCAGCTTCATAATCGCCAACAAAAAACGAGCTGTGTGATACGAAGTGGGACTACAAAGAAAATTATGACCTAAACATGATAAGTATTGATTGAAACAGAAATATTAGCTTAAATGCAAATATTTTTCAACAAAATTTGTGAAAATATGAAGGATGGATACTATTTGTCTTTGAAACTGGCAGAAGTCTGAAAATAAAACAAGTGCGCCGTATTGATGTGAATTAGATTAATTAGGAAAAAATCTTGGGTAGTATTATCAGTTACGTTGGAAAAATCCTTCTACAAAGATCACTTTTGAAAAGAAAGATAAGTCAACCCTAATAAAATTTAAATGCTGTACCTTAGTTTAGTTTGAGCGTTACTTGAGGACCACATGGTCCTATTCCCTCGTGTTAAGTAAGGCCTTTTAAGATTAAAGAAACCATCCGAGTCAAGATCACCATAAATAAAAGAAAATTTTTAAAAGTATCTTCGAGTTTGAAGTGATTATTATCGTTCGGGAGGTCTTCAACTTCTCTTGAAAATGGAAGAATGTGGCAGCAGTAACGGTGGAGGAGGCAGCGGCGGCGGCGGAGGCGGAGGAGGTACTGGTGGTGGAGGCACTACTGAGGGTTCGCGTGCCACCCGGGACGACGACAGCGAGGGTAGTGCCACGGGCGGCACCGGCAATGCCGAGGCGGAGTCAGTCCGCCGCCGCCGTAGGGTTGTCTCCAGGGCCAGATTGACCCTCTCCGCAGGTAGGTCATGGCATGTGTGTGTGTGTATGTACGTGCGTGACGCAGATGCGTGACATCTGGCCACATTGACTTATTTGTTTGGTCCTTGCTCCTCGATTCAGTGATGGTTCTCACCAGGTGCCGAATGACACATGATCTGTGGCAATGCAGACTGATTGGTTACTCTTCATTTCCGATCGTTTCTTCCACTTCCTTTCTCATTGGTCGTACATCTAAGGACTTCTATTACTTCTTTCGCAGTTAAATAAAAGAGGAAAACTTAAAGCTATCATCAGGGAGTTGCATAATGTCTAAATAAGAACTTTACACTGAATTATATACCATTTAACAGTGAAGTGTTAAAAAATAAGATAAAAATAATTGATTTCGAAACGAAAAGTGTCTGAAAATTCCCACGGCTATTAGGTCATCAGTTTCAACATGATTCGTTGTTGAAAAAGGACGTTTGTCATGAAAACAAACAAAGAAACGAAAGCACATTTACGTCAGTGTTGTCACAGAATTTAATAAGTGTCACCCAAACTAATTTTTTTTTCATCAATGATTTTGTTGATTCAATAGCTGACATCCGAATCACAAACAACCAAATGACCCAATATTTATGGCGAACACGAATGGAAGAGTAAAAGTTGACACAGTTTTTATTTTTTTATTTTTTTTTTTAATATAAATGATACATGGCGTAACTCTTTTTTTTAAGCTGAAATTACATTTACTCAAAACTGAATTTGCAAACCTGGTATAGAATATTGGTATTTGAACGTATGACCTCTTTTTCCCGTTCAAATGCAACACTGATACATGAAATTGCATAGTGTAGCATTGGTTACTGAAGGCATTATGGAGTTTCAAGCTCTTTAAAACACACTTCTACATACATGCAATCATACGAGTGATTAAGAGTTATCAAATTAAAGTTTGACGTTAAACTTAAAAGTCTAAACATTATTTAGTCTGAATACGCGCGCACGTAAAAACGTAGAAATTGAAATTACTGCAAAACTAAGTGCTGTTGAAAGAAAGTTAATTCCATGGCGCAAGAGCACAATTTTTGTAATACTCATATAACCTTTTTAAGTACAAATAATGCTTGCGAATTATATATCAAATGCTTATAAAAGTATGCAGAGATTTGGTGAACACAAAAAGTTATTATAATTGTCCTCATACAGTGTACTGAAGATGGTCCAACCTTTCGCAAGTTGATACATTTTCCAGTTTCCTGCCGTAAGAGAAATAAGTTCCTGTAAGTACACACATAATTGAGTTTTACACGTTAAGAGGTTATGGTGTAAACTGTTTAAACTTTGAGGGATCAGTATCAAACAGTTTCGCAAACTTTCTTTTTACTAACTTTTTGCAAGTCAAAACTCACTTATAGAAAAGGCTTACCGGTGATAGGTGTGTATGTATATATATATATATATATATATATATATATATATATATATATATATATATATATATATATATATATATATATATATATATATATATATATATATATACACGTAAAACTCACTGGGAAACGTGTTGCTCAGATGCAAAAGAACCACAGGGAAATGAATTAGAAGATATAATATTAAGTCCTGACTAGTTTTGTGTTACTCCTTCAGAGGATTGATTTATTGAGATCTTTTTACACTTTATGTGGTAGAGTGAGAGTATGAACATACATAAAGATATTTGCAGAACAATACTCTACAACCAAACAAACTACCTGGAGTTATACTCGTATATTCAGGTGTATATGTCTCTGGAGTTCTTACCCCATTAGTCAAGTGTCAAGTGGGGGTCATTTCGAATAGCAGGTATATACAAAACTTTAATTAAAAGGAAATTAATTACTTAATGTAGAACTGATTGGAGTGGCACGAGGTTAAGTACCTCAGATAACTATCTATGTGAAATTAATCTTTCAGAACTAAGCTACCATTCACATGGAAGTACAATTATTGTAGAAAAATATACGTATATGCTTTGCTGCTACTTAATGATATCTTTTTATAAAAGGCCTATGTGCACTGATATGTAAAACAAGTATAGATATCTATGTAATTATATGTTTATATGAGTAGGGTTGAAGACCTCTCTCAATATAACAATACTTCCAAGTAACACAAAACTAATCAGTGAGCGGTATATTTGTGGCATATACATGTATGTATATATATATATATATATATATATATATATATATATATATATATATATATATATATATATATATATATATATATGTGTGTGTGTGTGTGTGTGTATGTATGTATGTATCATGGTACTTAACTAGAACATACATAAAAGTATTACTCTAACTGCAACCCTTCCTCAAATATAACCAAATACTAATGTGTCTTTTACTTCTGTGTTCTGTCAATTATTTCGACCTAATCAAATTATCACTTCCTCATAAATGTATAAACCAGTTCTCTCTCTCTCTCTCTCTCTCTCTCTCTCTCTCTCTCTCTCTCTCTCTCTCTCTCTCTCTCTCTCTCTCTCTCTCTCAAAGGGTGACTTGTAGTACAGCCTAACAAATTAATTATCTTCGGTTTCCCCCAATCTACACTTCAAAAGACCATTACCTTTCAGATAGACCAGTTAAGTAATGTGACCAGTGAGATATGAGAGCCAAATCCCAACCAAACCACAGCTCTATACATTAGTTAATCTAGTCAGATGCCTCGTATCGCTTTTCGTTAGCAACGTTCTATTTAATCAACTTGAATATCAGGCAATACATTAGGCTATTTTTATTTTAATCCAAGATTTATTCTACCCAAAGGACATAGAAATTTGTATCTATTGCAACCAGATTACGTGGTATGTTTTGTAGGCTTTCCTTTACATAGAAATATGGAGAAAGTGGTAATTGACTCTGCTTCGTATTTAATTTTTACTTTTGCTGTAAATATGTTCTCATATATATATAAAAGAAGTAGCTTCCTATTTGTACAAAAAACAATAAATTTTATATGCAACAATGATGCCTTGATCACCTCTAGAAGATTTGATTTTCATAGAGAACGTCACCCATACACATTTAATCTATTTAACTTCAAGAGTCAGTGAATAAGGCAGTATTGTCCCCAGTGATAGAAATTCTTCCGTTTCATTAAATAGTTGGGTGTACTTTAGGGCACTTTTCTTGACAGTGGTATGAATCATGCAACTTTAAGGATGATATAATACTGCTTTTATTCAAGGATACATGTCTGATGGCTATTTGCATAGTGGTAATGTATTTTCTTTATTTATTAGTTATTTTGTAATTATTTTTACCATACTTCCCTTTGGGTTGGCTATAATTCTAACCCATAAGAAAATATTTATATTTTATCGACAGCAATTGAAAGGGTTATCTTGACTCAACAATAACCAAAGCAACAACAATAATATAAGTGAAATATTTACTATGCCTTGGTCTTAAATCCCAAGAGCATCGCAACCAAGTAGTGCTATCTTCTTAGCTAGGACGGTTTCTTTACCACAAAAATCGAGTCTTTCTCAAAAAATGTTTAGGTACTCTATTAAATGTCAGGTTTTTGGCATCTTACCAAAAAATTATTTTTTATCCTTTTTTTACGATCAACTATATTCAGAAAGGGAGGATGTGCCATTCGAGGAGAAAAAAATAAAAACATACACATGCTCGGACGATCCTCGTAATAACATCGTCAAAAGAATTGTGTACATCTTGGTTCTTCGTCAACTACAGGCTATGCCTCTGAAATGGTTACAACTCAACTCTTTATTTGGGTGTGATTCTATGCATAATAAGTTAGCCTGAAGATTGCGATGGACTGGGGTTTTATTTTGGACGCTAAATAAGAATATAAAAATGACCCCAAGAGTAAAATATTTGAATAAATTAACATCTGTAACATTAATATCGATGCAATGTCACAAACGTAGATGTGCGAGTGAATTATGCCTTTTGTCTGCGCATATTTGAAAAATTACAAAAAACAAACAAAAATCCTTTCAGTCACCTCTATCGATTTTTGCCCTTTGCATCTGCAAGGATTTCTAGGAAAACTGCTATCCCGTGCATGCTTTCGACGTGTCATATCTATATATTTGTACAATATAGAGAGGAGAGAGAGAGAGAGAGAGAGAGGAGAGAGAGAGAGAGAGAGACCATACAAATTTTCCACATTGAATTGATGCATAATGAACGGTTCTCTTGGCATGGAGATTGACAGGGAGTGACATGGAACTTTATCGTTTTACGTTGTTTGTGTAAAACGGATATTCGCGTTTTGATTCCAGAGAGAGAGAGAGAGAGAGAGAGAGAGAGAGAGAGAGAGAGAGGAGAGAGAGAGAGGGAGAGAGAGAGATTTTATAACCCTGTATGACTCATGAGACCAAGAAACGTTAAGAATATGGTGACTAATTTCTCTGATGAGGTTAAGCGGTAATCAAGGTCACGACTATTTAAGACTTGTTATGTCGCTTAAAAACT
>NC_090765.1:12763845-12766345 GCF_036898095.1 Palaemon carinicauda | reverse complement strand
TGTTCACACATACACCAAATAGTTTGGCCTATTCTTGCCACATTCTCCTCTGTACTCATACACCTGACTACATTGAGATTACCAAACAATTCACCTTCGCTCAAGGGGTTAACTACTGCACTGTAATTGTTCAGTGGCAACTTTCCTCTTGGTTAGGGTAGAGTTCTCTTGCTTGAGGGTACACTACTTTATCTTCTTTCTCTCCTTGTTTTTTTTTTTAGGTATTTTATAAACTATATAAGAAGGATCTATTTTCATGTTCTTACTGTTCTTAAAATATTCTATTTCAATTGTATATTACTTATCTTGGAGTTTATTTATTTCCTTGTTTCCTTTCCTTACTGGGATATTTTTCACTGTTAGAGCTCTTGGGCTCACACCAATCTGCTTTTCCAACTAGGGTTATAGCTTAATAATAATAATAATAATAATAATAATAATAATAATAATAATAATAATTATAGTTTCCTATGCCCAAACTCCAAGCCATTAAGACTAAATTTCATTAACAAAATCTAACAATACATAATTAGTCAAATTTGCATATTTTCTTTCCTCTACACAGAATGAATGATCGATTGTGTATGTATATCTATATATATAAACTTATAATCCAATGCTAATAGTATGTTTTATATATCCGGAAAACTAATTCATACCCGAAATAATTTATTGCACTAATTTTAATCGAATGACGCCCAATAAAGTCTATAGCTATCGTTAAACCAAAGGATAAGAGTGAGGTCTAATCCTTGAAGGAGATACAATAAAAGATCCCCTTAATAAAGAAATGCAGAAAATAGGTACTTCAAATACAAATATAACCTTGTCCATCACGATCTATAGATTATGTTATCATCAAATTACAAGTTTTAAGCTTAGTTTAATCAGAAAAATACAGTAAATCAAGACCATCATCATTATTTCTTATCATAACTCAAATAGAACATCTAGAAAACTGTCATGTCCTCGAATCTTTTCAATGAGGCTCTTGATCCTATTGTCAACCTCAAATTGAGTACTATGAATGAGAGGATCCTTGAAATCCAGTAACAGGTGAAAGACAAACGTTGACGCGTCTGGAGGATTGGGCCCAGGGGGAGGGGATCTCTAGCACAGTCGCTTTGGCAATCTGTGACGTTTGAACAGGAATGTGAATAGCAACATAGAGGATTTTCCTCTTTATATTTCTTTCATAGACCTTTGAAATATTTGTCTCTTTACAGTATATTTCTTTCATCAGAGGAGTTTAGAATATTTTCCTCTTAATACTTCTTTCATATTAACACTGTTAACAGACTTGACATTGACTTTGAATGCAGTAGCCAATTGGAATTGTACCTGCTTGCCAATCTGTTCGACGGGAGTTACATCACGCTCAAGCTCGATAGTTTCTGGTAGCGTCTGTAACCTGATCATTCTTCTGACGTTGGAATGGGGGGGGGGGAGGTTTTAGGGAGCCTATAGGTATACCTGCTTAGTCATCAGCAGCCATTGCCTTGCCCACACTGATCCTATCTTGATGGAGAGGGGCTTGGGCCCTGATCATATCTATAAATGGTCAGTCTCTAGGACATTGTCCTTTCTCTTGGGTATTTTTCTGTCCCTTGCCCTTAGTATTCATGAGTGACATTTAAACCTTTAACCCGGAAGAGTATATGATGAAAAATTTATGAATTATTATCTTCATGAATATTTTTACATGCTTTTTTTTTCTGCGTATTTAACAGAGGTAATACAGGTTAGTTTTCAATGTCACCTTCTGTGCAAATGACGACCAATACAAAATAATATAGAGATTACAAAAAGTGTAGTCGATTGATTAATGGGCGTGATTATGTAATTTGGAGCTACGAAGACTATGGTTATTGACGCAAGGGGATAAAATATCTACAGTAATAACATAAAAGATCTAATTGCGCGCTCTCTCTCTCTCTGTCTCTCTCTCTCTCTCTCTCTCTCTCTCTCTCTCTCTCTCTCTCTCTCTCTCTCTCTCTCTCTCTCTCTCTCTCTCAAAGGCAGTTCCAAAAGCCCTAGGCAGTTCCAAAAGCCCTAGTAATAAAATGAAAAAATTTAAAAATAGAATAGAATAATTTCAAAGGTTAGATACAATGCCTTTAACAACACAGTCAGCGTTAATTTAATTGAAGTAGGTTAAAGCCTTTGTTTACACGGAGGTAGAGTGGTGTCAATGCTGACCATGCTATTCTAGAATGACCCATATTATCCTTGCAGATAATGGTGAAAATAGCTTGCACGCCGTTGACGTGAGGATGAACAGTGACCTTCTCAATATCACTTTTGCCGATGAAAGTAATTTACTTGAATGAATTAAAATTACGGTATCTTAATAACTTTGAGGATTATCAAAGGAACAAACCATCAAGGTCAAACTTAATTTAAAGAAATTTTCATTTCCTTATTTCCTTTCCTCACTGGGTTATTTTTCCCTTTTGAAGCCCTTGGGCTTATAGCATCTTGCTTTTCCAACTAGGGTTGT
>NC_090765.1:12746345-12756345 GCF_036898095.1 Palaemon carinicauda | reverse complement strand
ATATATATAATTACTTTTTATAGCATCAAGCAGGACTTCATACTTTCAAACATTGAGCCATAGGTTCGAATTCTGGCCTTAGAAGACCAATCATAAAAAGAATTTCACTGGGTCTTTATTCCCCCAAGCAGAGTAAATTTCATATAAAAAAATACTAGTTGTGCTCAACATTTGAAGAAATAGGTTGTGCATATAGACATACAGACTAAATATATACATTTAAGCTACAAATAGCAGAGAAAGCTTATTACTTAAAGGTGAGCGGTATCTCTCTCTCTCTCTCTCTCTCTCTCTCTCTCTCTCTCTCTCTCTCTCTCTCTCTCTCTCTCTCTCTCTCTCTCGATGAAGATTCCGTATATTTAAAGAATTATTACCAGGAAGTGAATGTATGATTTTCCTTGCCACGTTACGTAATATAACTTTCATCATACATAGGAAAAAATACATCAATTCTGTCTTTCTATAAATAATGATATCTAATAAAGGTAAAAAGGAGTTTAACGGAACGTTCGCTGCAACAGAAAAGAAAGGAAAGTGGCACAATAATATTTCTGTTTTTGTCTCCAAAATGCCCTGCCATTTCGGTGTACAATTTGTCACTTTTTAAAACTTTTTGGAATTGTTTCAGTACAGTTGCTTGCACCTGCTCTGTTCTGAATAACATCTGCCCTTTACAGTCAATTTTCAAATTTTGCTTTTCTTGCTCTGTTTACCAATGTTAATATTTTGTCTCATAATATTCTTTTGAATTTGCATTACTTTCAATCTGTTTTTAATCATCTAAATTTCCAATAATCACCAAGCGGGATGAGTATCGTAACTATTGGCGAAGTAAACAATAAACATTGAAGCTCAAAGAAAATAATGATGGTGACTAATACAAATAAAGAGAAATAAGGATGCTTACACTCGCTTAGACCTATTTCGAGTATTGTTCTCCTGTCTAGTCTTCAGCTGCTGACTCTCGTCTTAGTATGTTGGACAAAAACTTGTTGCCTATTAAATTTCTCATTCCTGATCTTAATATTAGTCTTCGGCGCCGTGTTCACTTTGTTCTTAACGCAAGTTGCATAAAATTTTTCAAAATTCTGACCATCCTTGGACTTCGGATCTTCCCTGGCTGTACCATCCTGTACGAATTACTATGTATGCAGTTAATACTTGCACTCGTCCTTCTCTATCATAATTTTTCATATTATACAGTATTCTAAAAGTTTTATTCTTATTGTGATCAGATTGTGGAATGATCTTCCTAATCGGGTAGTTGAATTGGTGGCACTTCAGAAGTTTAAACTTGCAGCGAATGTATTCATGTTGAATAGGCTGACATATGTCTCTCTTCATAGTTTCCATAATGAAGATCTATATTAACTTTGTTAATTATCTTAAAAGTTTTATATCATTTAATCATTACTTCTCATGCAGTCTATTTAATTCCTCTTTTCCTTTCTTCATGAGGCTACTTTTTCCTGTTGGAGCTCTTAGGCCAATAGCTACCTGTTTTTCCAACTAGGGTTACAGCTTAGCTAGTAATAATAATAATAATAATAATAATAATAATAATAATAATAGTAACAACAACAACAACAACAACAATAATAATAATAATAATTATAATAATTAGATTTCATTCCCTCCTTTTACCATATCATTAATTTAAAAATAGTATTCAAAATAGGCTTTATACTTGGCAATAAAACAAAATAAATAGTACCGTGAATGTCAAGTAAGCTCAAGTCCCGAGGAACTCTATAACTAGCTTGTTAAATCATGGGAGACCCAAGAGCTACATATTGCAGACAATCATATTTGGAGGGGAACACGGAAGGTGAGAAAATTCCAAATCTGTAACCATTGCTCTGATTTATTTTTTCAATAACAGATATGCTTATCAATAACAAATGAGAGAGAGAGAGAGAGAGAGAGAGAGAGAGAGAGAGAGAGAGAGAGAGAGAGAGAGAGAGAGAGAGACTACTGTAAATATAAATCTTGATCTTAGTTTATTAGGCTTTCTTCTTCTTTCAACCATATAATCACACTGTTTAGCAGGGTCGGCAGCTTGCATCAACTTCTTCCATCTATTTCTATTCCTTGCATTTTCTTCCCCCCGTCCCCTCCCTTCTTCATCCATCCTCACCACATCCATCCATCTGATCCGCTGAGGGCCACATTCCTCATCCCCATCACTGGTGTGTTTTTAGCTCTCTTGATAGGTTTCACCTCCTCTCGTCTCATTACATGGCCATAGTATCTCAGACGAGCTTCCCTATCTTCTACATTACATATACCACTCACTCTTCTTATATCTTGACTCTCCTTCCTTTCCAGTAGTGAAAAGTGAAAGATCAGTAACCAATCTCACCATCCTCATCTCCATTTGCTCTAAAAGTCCTTCCTCTTGTCTCTTAAGAATCTATATTTAAATTTCTTCTCGATAATATCATTCATATTTTGATCTTCGTTCCGGATATAGACTTTACTTTGGTTTACTTCTTATATTCACTTTCATTCAATAGCTTTTCATTTTTATCCCTTTCACCAAACATCATTTGTTTTTCTTCTTTCTTCCTCCATTCCGATTTAATTTCCTCTAAGTTTTTTGTTCTTACAGCGACGCTAGATTGTAAATTGTTTTCGAACACATGCAAGTTTTTTTAAACGATCATCTTTTTATTTATTTCTTTTTCAAACGTTACCTTAACACTTATCACTCCACACCAATCATTCGTAACAGCTATCCTTTAAACCCTTTCTAAATCCTTTAAATCGACTCAGTCACCCCTTTCCAAAATCGTTTTGCCATTCCTCTCATTTCAAAATAATATCTTTCAAACCGTTTTTGGCATCATTCCCACACAAACCCATTTCTTTTAAACACCCTTTCACCCTCCTTGTATCGTTCTTTAACATTTTCCTCGTCCTTCCAACAGAGTTGAAGCCTTCACTATCGAGACTAGTCCGAAATTATTTCCTTCCCTTTCATCGAAAAAAGGAGAGAGAGAGAGAGAGAGAGAGAGAGAGAGAGAGAGAGAGAGAGAGAGAGAGAGAGAGAGAGAGAGAGAGACTCAAAATTATAAAAAATCGTCTTCAACACGTACATTTTTTCGGGGACAATTGGAGTGACAGAGGGGTTCATTGGAGAGAGAGAGAGAGAGAGAGAGAGAGAGAGAGAGAGAGAGAGAGAGAGAGAGAGAGACTCAAAACACCTCTTTCGGTGAGACACTTGGTGTGGGAGATTAATTTGTTGCTTCTAGCTTCTCCCAACCCTTATCAAGTGGCCAAAGGAAAGTATTTGGTGGATAAACCAATGGAATTTCAGCAAAAGTGTTGGAATTATTGAGGGAATTTCGAGGTAACAAACAAAAAGTGTTCCAGTAAGAAAAATTTCACTTCGGCTAAAAAAACTTGAATCAATATATTTACAAAAGGGGTGACAGCTATAAATTCGCAGTTTTATTTTTTTTTTTTTTTTTTTTTTTTAATCTAAGCAAGGCTCCATGACGAGACCTCTTCCAATAGACCTGTCTAGCTCATGAGGATAGGGAGTAGTTATATCCCGAGAGGTACACTCGGAAACCACACTCCCACAAATTGCCGAACCAGCGGGTTGTATTAAGGAAAGGGCGAGGGGAAGGGAAGGCTTTAATCTGCGTGTGAATATGTAACTAAATATTTAGACGTGATTTTTGACGGCTCGGTACACTAGTAATAATAACAATAATCTAACTCGCTAAAAAAAAAAATCATATACAACCACCACGATATGAAGGGGAACATTTAAACTGGTATCCATTGTCCTTCCTCTAACAGTGACCTATTACCTTAAAGACTCGATAAATGACCTTTATGGACGAGGTTCTTTGAACCCCCAGTGATAAGGCCATTCTCTGTGGACATCAGCATCATACTCTGATGTTACTGTTTTATCTCTTTAGGATCTTGGAAAGTTTTATTTCAAGAGCATTTCATCTCTCAAAAAAGATTCTTTGCATTTCCTCTTTAAGACTATAACCAAACATTTACATTAACTATATATATATATATATATATATATATATATATATATATATATATATATATATATATATATATACATATATATGTGTGTACGTGTGTGTAAATATGATGAAAATTAACACTATTTTTTATTCAAATAAATAGAGATATCTTACTCACTTTCCGACTTCTTTTAGAGCCATTGGTGGCATTGTTGTTAGCTGCCTTGGTTTCCATTTGAAGAGACTGGTTCGATCTAATTATGAGGTAGACATTTTAAATATTATATATATATATATATATATATATATATATATATATATATATATATATATATATATATATATATATATATATAATTATAATTATATATACACACGTATATATGTTTGCGTGTGTCACAAAAAACATTATCGCGTTATAACAGATTCTGCTCTTTTATTTTCATCTTCTAAAACTACGATTTGTATAGACCGGACGTTGACACTGAAGGCATGTAAGAGACCTGAAGATCCCCTTCCCATTATCCTAGTAATTTCATTAACGTTTTTCTGAAGCAATGAAAAAAATCCAGCTAATATTAACAAACAACAATAGAGGGAGTTAGTTACGAAATCTGAATAGAGCAAGCGGAAAAATTAGAGCAGACCCAACTATTTTTTTCTAGCAAGATAATGACGTTTTTCTTTAGCATAAATTGAGGCAAGAATAAAGTGAAAAAAAGGAGTAAGAAACACTGGGGGGCAGACCCATTAACCTTCTAATAATTAACAGCATCCAGGCAGTCACCACGGTAAATTTACTCTTTACAAAGATAGTGGAAAAGAACACCTTGAAACACATCGTATTAGATAATATACTTCCCTTTTTAAACGTTTAATCTCTTTTATACACCAAGAGCCTTGATAATTCACCAATTTAATTAAACGCCCACTTGATCTTTTTGTCGCAGAACTGACTAATTTCATCAGGATTTGTGTTATAATTCCAGGACTTGTTAATTTCATTACCTTTTTATGTCGACTATTTTGTACCTGACCGAGTGCACGAATCCTAAAAGAAGAAAAACGTTTTTACATAATTTGATAGAATAAATATTTTGATGAATCGTTACCTCTGCATGGCACCAGACGAACATAATAATAGAAGGTCAAAGGTTAATTACAGTTATGTAATTAGTACAGTTTGGAGCGTTATAGATGCAATTTGCGACACAGGCTTAATCATCAAATAATTGGTGATAAAAATATACTCCAACCTTTGATATAAACATAAGCTTCCGTGACTGAATACTATCTTTTAATATATATATATATATATATATATATATATATATATATATATATATATATATATATATATATATATATATATATATATATATACAGTATATATATAGACATATATATATATATATATATATATATATATATATACATACACACACACATATACATATATGTATATATGTATGTATGTATGTACGTATGTATGTATGTATATTTGAGGGATTATTAGCCAGTTTAGACGAGGTCATGAGTTAAGCGTCGTCTGGTCTTACCTTCACAGAAATAATTCTCAATATCTATACGTTTAAACTTTACTAACGAACACTTTTATGTACATCTTTACCTTCGAAGCCCCGATGAAGTGTAATTTTCAAATGGTGCAGAAATATCTTAAATTGTCAACGTTAGAAAAACTTGATTCGAAGCATAAAAAAAATAAGATTTTATATGAGAGATTTTAGAAGACTAACTTGGTGCCGTATACATAGCTGAAAATTTTCCAATTTAGAAGTCTTACTTTAGGAAAATTTAGAAGTCTTACTTGAGAGCTTTAGAAGCAGTTTAGCAATTTAGACTTACTCAAGTACATATGGGTTTTTGATTAATGCCTGATTCTATACAATAAAATCTTTTAATTCAAAGCATTACAGGGCTTTTCTTTAAGTCTACAATAGACTTTTGCAATGACACTTGAGGAATTCTTGAACTTACATAAAATCTAAATTAAAATCTTATGAAATCTGATTCTTCCAAGTCCTAAGACATAAGTATTGACGAACTGATGCTAAGCCTGACTATTCTGGGGCTAACATAAGTCGATTTTAATAAATGCAAAGTCCTTCAGACTTTTCCCTTGAAATTCTTTCGGGGAAATTCTAGGCAGAAGTCTAGCTATAGAAGACTAAAACTCAAATCCCTAATACTCTTAAAAGTCTTCACAATGTGAATTGAAACATGGAAAATAAAACTATACACTTTTTTTTCTGTATTTTCTAGTTGTTGAGACCGACAGCGAAGTCTAACCAAATTGTCTCCCCCTCTATGTCCTATTTACGAACGTCAAAAGAAAGGAAAAATTGAACTGGCTATATAGGTCATGTCTATCTGTGGAAGCTTACAAAAGAAATATGATCTCGACAGAAGTCTGACGCTAGAGTTTTCATATAGGGATTCAATTCCTTATTTTCAAATCTATATTTCAAATTTATTTTTCATTTCGGAATGGTTCTAATCCCCATGAATTTCTCAGGATCTCTAACTCATTATAGGCAATAAGAAATATAATTAAGATTACCCAGAAACAATACACCATGTATGGAATGGACATAAATATACAAATAAAAAAAAATCAGAGAAGCTACATGGGAACAATCGTTACAAAATAGTATAAAATATCAAAATCAAATTGTAAAAGTTAAAAGAAAATATTAAAATTTCATGTGGGTAAACAAGGCGAAAAGTATTCGATCACTCAGTTACAAGAACAAAATAGTTAAACTAAATACGTACTTACAACTTAACATATAAAGATTTAACAGTATGGAAAACAACTTGAAACTCTTCGAAACTGCCGAAGTTTTTCAAGGTTTAAAATGCGGGGATGAGAGAATAATCTTAATAATAAAAAAAAATCATTAACTAGAAAAGCACTCTGAAAGTGCAGACCTCCGCCACGGCAGCTTATTTCTCAAAAAAACAGCTTGCCTTTCTCAGAATCAGGCGTATTTGAAGTCTCTGGGAGGACATGAGTGAACTTGGGCTTAAGCTTAGGGTTAATTCGTCGGTCGACCTTTTGTTCGACCTTGACCTTGCCCTATGACTTTAAAAAAATTGATTCAGTTCCACATCCTTGAAAGTTTCACTACTATGCGAGTAAAATTGTGGCCAGGAAGTTGTTAACAAACAAACAAACAAAAAGGGGTGAAAACATAACCTCCTCCCAACTTCGTTGGCAGAGGTAATTATTGCTCTCCGTTGAGAAAATTTCAGTTCAGTAACACTTACGTCACGTACTCTATTAGTTATCAGGACCAAATTGTCATTTATATCTATTTGAATGTCACCCAGGTTTCTTAAATAGTTTTTCTTTCCCACCAACAAAAAGTTTTAAATGACTAAATGTTACACATTTCCTAACATTAATAAGAACGTGGTTTAAAGTCTCAGCAGCAGCAGCAACATCACTGTTATTTATATAGTAAAATTGTGTATTTTCCGCTAAAAGCTTGAACTTTAATACATGTTTATATAATACACTTGATACACTGATAAATAGTATCGATACAAACTAGAGTTGGCCCTAGTATACTTCCCTCGGGCACCCCACTTAATGGTTCATAATATGATGGTAAGAATTTTCCAATTCGTAGAAAAGTTTCTGTCAACTAAGTAATCTTTTAGATGCTCAAAAGCTTCATCATTAATACCAATTTATGGTAAATAACATAATAGTAGTTAATGAAAAACTGTGTCAAAAGCAGTACTTTGATAAAGTAAAATTACGATGCCCCATGTGTTCTTATCTATCATTTCCAGTAGATCATTTACAACAGAAAATACAGCTGTCTTGTAAAATATAATTTTCTGACTGGTTCCCTTGCATTTTTCTGATGCGTTATCATGCAATGCTTCAAATCTTTCTCAATGACTAACTAGTTATTCAAGAAATACTTTTTCCAGCTCTTTTGACATGAAGAATAGATTTAAAGTAGGTCATCATGAATTAAAGTCCTGGTAATCGAGAATACCTTTTAAAAGTGGTCTAGCAACTTTCTCTGATTTAGTATACTTACGCACTTGTCAATACTAGTATCTATAATGTTTTAAATTATGTCCGCCATCCTTTAAAATTTTTCTACTCATATCACTTCAGATATTGGCATCGTATCAAGCGCACAATTTGTTTCCTTTGCGCCTTTAATAATCCTGGTATGATCATGTTACAGTGTTAAATCTCGTAAATCTTATTTGTGCGTACAGTTCAGTAAAAATATAGTTCAGAATAGCCACATGATATCCTATTATATTTTCTATTTTGTTTTGAGAGAAATCAAGAAATTCTTCAACTAATTCTAGGTTATAATAACCATCTCCGAGACCTCTTTTATATAAATTTCTCATTAGACCATTTAGAAGACGGATTTTTTGCTTGTAGTTTTCAATTTTTGTCTTCGTAAATAAGTGATTATACTGGCAATTTACGATTTTCCCTCCATGCACTTTGTTTTTAACTGACTTCATATTCCCAATTTAATTTTTTTAATCTAAAATCTTTCCTTTGAGGCAAGGAGATACGTCCTTAACCGTTATAGTATTTTCCATCAATGGGTAAATGCTACCATATTAATTTCTTTTCACTGTATTGTGTACATTTAGAAAGCAAGCAAACGACACATGCAGAGCCTATTAATTGTAAGTTACCATGGCCACAGGGAATATCAATAACAATTAATTTTCTTGGTAATTTTATAAATAAACACATATGAGGAGAAGTTAGATTTCTCTATAAATTATTTATTTAACACTTTGCTCATCAGTTAGGGTAATTAAAAAGCTATTAGCTCATGTACCGGAAAAATAGTTCAATTTTTCTCTACTATTAAATACGATATTATTCATTCCATCACTTAAAACTAAATCCACGGCATGTCCTGCCAAAGCTGTTCCACTCTGTACATTATCAACCAAGTGATGTGATTGCAGTATTTCCCTAAAAGCACCAGCATCAAAATTTGATGCATCGCTCATACAACGACTGAAATCTAAATCAATAACCAATTTCGATTTTGGAATTTCAATCATCTCAATAAGCACAACAAAATTCCTAATGAAAACATATACAATTTCTTCTAAAATATTTCTAAACTTATGCAATTGATACTTTTTTGGTGAGTAAAATTTACTCCAATATATTCAAAACTTGTTAAGCGTATTTATTTTTACAATTATTGGATGAGAAAAGCCCATTTCTCCTTCAACCTGGCCTATGTCGGAATATAAAAGAAAGCATGTTTATTGGGGCTCGTTTAGCTATCTTAGCCGTGTCAAAATCCTATAGCCATTTTTCAGTTACCGCTAATATGTCCGCCTCTCATTTCTCAACCTTCTGATTTCCATTTTCTTCCAACAGATTGAAAATTAGTATGGCAGGTTTATGACGTTCTTAGTATCAATGATCCGTAGTTGCTGCTATTCTAAAAAAAACAAATTCCATATCCAAAATACCTGAATTTTTTTTTTTTTTTTTTTTTATTAAGCATAACATATACAGTTTGCTTCGCGGAAAACGTGCAAGTCATTCCTTTGTGTTAAGATTTCATGCACATTTTCCGCAGACTTTATCATCAGACATGAACATAAAATCCTATTCAAGTGTCTATGCCTAAGAGTACATTGGAAACATGTAATCACGTTGCGCCTATCAAGTATGCTGTGCGTGCCCCATCGTAACATAACATTATCTCCATTTTCATGGAAAGCCTTTTTAGTTCCAGGTTCATATATCAGCAAGTAGAGGGCAGTACTACCAGACGCACGTTTCTTGAACTACATCCTTATCTTATTCCTTATATTTTGAATAGGTAGCCAATGAAGATTGTTGTCGACTAAACCATCTATTACATCGTCTTCGTCACCATCCCCATTGCATATCATTTATTTTTTTGCTTTAGTTTTCCTATCTTTTGTATCTTGGTGTCAGTAAACAATGGTTTGTA
>NC_090765.1:12733845-12743845 GCF_036898095.1 Palaemon carinicauda | reverse complement strand
ATCAAATTTCCACGAATCTTAGTAGCTAAGTACTAGGAATATTGATTATTATTAATCGGAAATATATTTAAACTTGAAAATATTTTTCCTGACCGCAGACCAATTTAAACGTCACATCTATAAAAGAATTTCTACTAGACGTCAGATTCTATATAAAATTTATAAGAATGTGCGTGATTCTAATGGATTATTTTTTTACTTCAACTATGAAATATTTTCATACGCCACATATAAATTTATGTTGGGAATTAATCTATCAACGATTCTTATAAAAAGTAGACTATTTCAGGGGATGATGATTATTCTACATATTTTTGTACGTTGAGCTAGTTTTTCATGTTATAGGTTGACTTAAAGATAAAACATTCAAATGTGGGGAATTCATTTATCCATTATTCTTATAAACATTAGAGTACTTTATGGGATGATTATTCTACACATTTATTTACGTTGAGCAAGTTTTTCATGTTATAGGTTAACTTGAAAGATTAAACATTTATAACCCTAGTTGGCAATTTGGGAGTAGATGATTTTTTTCCTTTAATAATTTTACAGATGGCACATTTTCCTACGCTAAAGACTAATTTAAAGAGTATGTTACTTCCTTAGATTTTCTTAATGGGCCGATATATAGTCAGTATACTTCTAGTGTTGGTGATTAATTTCAGCAAACTTTCTAACCTCAAGCTTTATTCTAATGTTAAAGGTTAATTTAATGAAACCTAAAGATTATTTTCTACCAAATATACTTTACATTGTCCAATTTTCAAGGTCTCAAGGGATTGTAAATGAAGTCTCTCGTCGTCAGAAACATAGTTAGGTGAAATGATTGCTTTTTGGGGGATAGGTTATTCATATTCTTTTAAGAAACAAAATGTACATTGTTAACAATGACTTTAGAAACTGTGTTTCATAAGTTAAAAACTGCAATGGTTATATTCAAGTGCATTTGCATTATGTAAGATCTCTGAAGATACGATTTAAAGGTTTACAGGCCGCTCATGAATGGCAGAGGCAAGGAACAGTGACATTGCCCTATCAATCAGGACAATGCCCCAGGGACTAACCATATATATATATATATATATATATATATATATATATATATATATATATATATATATATATATATATGATCAGCGCCAAAAGCCCCTCTCCACCCAAGCTAGGACCAAGGGGCGAAAGGCAATGGCTGCTGATGTCTCAGCAGATAGATCTAAAGGCTCCCCCAAAACCCCCATCCTTAGTTCACAAAGATGGTGAGGTTGCAGCCACCAAAGAAATCAACGAGCTTGATCAGGACTCGAACCACAGTCTGGCATTCACCAATCAGGGACGTTACAACATCTATTATATTGTAAACAACCTTGCCTAGTGATCTGCCGGACTGGGGTTCGACTCCCGCTCAAGCTCGACAGTTTCTTGCAATGTCTGCAACCTCATCATCCTTGTGAGCTATGGATATGGGGTTTGTGGGAGCCTATACGTCTACTTGCCGAGTCATCAGGAGTCATTGCCTGACCCTCCCTGGTCCTAGATTGGATGGAGAGAGGGATTGGGCGCTGCTCATATGTAAATATGACCAATCTCTTCGGCAATGTCCTGTTTTCTAGGGCAATGTTACTGTCCCTTGCCTCTGCCATTCATGAGAGGCGTTTAAAACTTTAAATCTTTAATAGTAACGATATCAATAATAGAAAATAATGAAAAAGAATGAATTTTATATACATGAAACATGCTTAATTTGCACTTGAATAAGAGGCAAACTGGACAGCAAGCAAAGCATGTTAACCGAGGCAAAGTCGCAGGCAGTTCCACAACCCAGGAAAAACCAAGGGTCATTTGGGATGCAATCCGCTAGCACCAGCAAGACCCAGATTAAAGACAAAGAATTTCGGGAAATTAAAAGAAAACGATCCGGCCTTGGCCCGTCTGTCTGTTTATCTTACAGTTCATGCTTCTGTTCACAAATAGCCGCACTTCAGAGAGAGAGAGAGAGAGAGAGAGAGAGAGAGAGAGAGAGAGAGAGAGAGAGAGAGAGAGAGAGAGAGAGAAAGAGAGAGACAGAAGTTAAGTAAATATAAATATTATAAGAACAATTAATGAATACAAGCAAACAAACAAACAAACAAGCAATTTCTGAAATGACATCCCGTTCTTTTCCCTGTTTTTTTTTTTTTTTTTTTTTTTCCCCCCGAGAAGCGACCGATAAAATGTTCATTTCACGGAGCATTAAATAGGTTCTCATTTACATATATTGTCTTCCCCTTTCCCATTCTTTTTCTCATTCAATACTTCACTGTCATTTTTTTCCCGAGTAACTCCCTTTGAATTTAAGAGATTCGTTATTCTGAAAATGATTAAACTCACACCTGTAGGAGAATATGCATTGAAGATGTACATGTACAATGTACAGTGCATATGCATAATATGTATAATTCTATTTTTTTTTTTTTTTTTTTTTTTTTTTTTAGCAATAACGACTCCTAAAAACATAGGAAGTAGAACTAACATCTGCTGGATATACGATGAATCTCCAAGGTTAAAATGTTCCAAGACCCCACAATCTTGTGACTACTTGCAGAAAGTAGTGCATTAGTTTATCAAAAATTTCGCTCGCAAATACACACACGCCCGTTTATATATATATATATATATATATATATATATATATATATATGCTTGTGTATAACACCCACACTGATATCTACACTCACACTATCTTACACACACACACACACACACACACACACACATATATATATATATATATATATATATATATATATATATATATATATATATATATATATATATATATATATGTATATGTTTGTGTGTGTGTGTGTGTGTGTTGATCGAAAGATTATGCAGTTTTCAATACGATAAATTTATGCATGGTTACTGGCATTTCAAAAACTCAGTCAATGATGCATAAAAAAAGGATAAAGTTAAATACCATATTCTTCTTGACCCTTCACTAAATTACCGTTTGAAGTAAATAAGAAACCATTCTAAAATTTATTATCAAGCTTTTAAAAGTTCAACCCAAAAGAAATTTTTTACTGTAGGTAAAATATACAATAGAAACAATATTCTCAATCATGAATCAAGCATCGAATCTCAGCAAGACATTCAAAGTGAACACAATTTTAGAATTGCAATACATCAATATGGGATTGAAACATATTCATATAGTCGTTCCCCCTCTTTTTAAAAACAAGAGTTACAACCATCTGATTCAAACTAGATACGCGAAGATAAAAATTCCCCCCTGTAGGCCATCAAGACTAGGAGATCTCTGAACTGTCACCTACATCTTCCGGGAGGAAAAAATTCCAGGTGCGTCTATTTCATGAAGCAATAAATAATTACAACTACCAATACGAATATTTCTTCTTTTCCTTCGTTTGGCATATTCCTTTTTTGTTGGTGGAATCTGGGGGATACAATTTTATAGTGTTGTGATTCTATAGATTTATATGATGGGTGAGATATCTTTTTTAATCGTTAGTCTTTGACAAATGCATTGGATTTTGCTCAATGTAAAGTGTTTTATATGAAAAGCTATAGACAGAAACATTTCATTATTATCATTATCAATACTATTTAGGTACAACCTTAAACAGAATCTAGTTTACTGTGAGTATGCAACAAGGCAACAGGATATATAATTATCATTACTGCTCTTGATTTCTGTAAACACTGAAAAAATTACAAAGAATAACATACCAATGTTAGAAAAGAAAAACATTAAAAGGTGACAGTGGAAGTTACTTCGTTACAAGGATTCGCTATTGAAACCTACAAAACAGAATTTTTTTCCGCCAAACCATGACAGTAATACGGATCTAATACGTAGATAACTTAATTCAACCATACCTATAACTATAAGAAGTGTTACAAGTAATGCCGTTTCTAAGAACAGTACGTCATAATATTTTTGAGCGCTGTCAAAAGGAGACGTTAAAGCTGACATATACACAAAAACTGTAACTTACGTAGAACCATTACAAACCAAATCATGGGGTTGAAGCACTGTGTAGGAGTGATTAACTAATACACTTATTTCTCTCTCTCTCTCTCTCTCTCTCTCTCTCTCTCTCTCTCTCTCTCTCTCTCTCTCTCTCTCTCTCTCTCTCTCTGTATATATATATATATATATATATATATATATATATATATATATATATATATATATATATATATATATATATATATATGTGTGTGTGTGTGTGTGTGTGTGTGTGTGTGTGTGTCATTTAAAGCACATGCTATTACAATGACAAATACCATATTATATTCATTACGTGTCAGATTCTTACAATCGAAATTTGACATGCCGCAAGTTGCCCAAACAACATACAAACTATTGACAAGACTTTGCAAACTATTAAAATTATCAAAATTATTATTGTCGTCGTCGTTATTATTAATTTATCTTAGAGTTACTTTAATTAATTGAAAACAGACCGATAACTGCAAACCATAAACACTTGCTAACATGCTAAAGTCCATAAGAACACCAACTTGGGAAGAACTTTTACCTTCAGTAAACAAGAGATCCAACTCTGATGAAAGCATTAAAGAAAATAAAGCGAACGAAGTATATAAATAAACGAGAAACTGAAATTAAAACTTCATGAACTACTTTGATACCGTGATAAAACTAAACAGAATAACCGAATAAGTAAAGAAACAATGATTTCATTCTCGCCATGAAAAATATGTTCACACTTGGTTCCTAAAATACCGGGCCAAAGGCTAACCTCAAACAACGAGTCGTTTAAAAAAAAATAATGAATATGAGTGTCATGCTGTTGTTGTGCCTGCACACAAAAGGAAAGCTTAAAAAGGCCATTAATGTTGCGTAAACAAAGGCGCGCCAGCTACAGAGAGAGAGAGAGAGAGAGAGAGAGAGAGAGAGAGAGAGAGAGAGAGAGAGAGAGGAGAGAGAGAGAGAGAGAGAGAGAGAAATATTAAAGCTGTAAGCGTAACAGTACATGCAGAAGGGGATCACTAATTTAGTTACATATAAAGCTAAGTGAATAGACAGAGAGGGAAAGGGAAAATTTTCTTAACCTTTCCCGTCCAACAGTAGATCAAGACAGCTTTAAACATAGGTGTCGGTCCCAACTCTGAATAATTACGTCCAAACTACGAAACTCTGCGGACAAAGAACGAACATTTTCACAGCCTGCCTCTGTTGGAGGATTACAAGCTTAGGGGAAAGAAAGGGTCTCTCGTGATAAATTTGCATAAACTTTCCTCATTTATTTCCTTGTTCAAGAAATACTTTTATCTCAATCCTCGTCTGATGTAAGGAATGGCTTGGGGGAGATGGTCTTCTTCAGTTTGCTTAGGGATCCTAAGAGGAATAAATCAGAGGGATGGATACAAGCTTAACGACAGACACCAAGAGTTAAAATTTAATCTTAAAAACCAGAGTTTTAGAGAGAGAGAGAGAGAGAGAGAGAGAGAGAGAGAGAGAGAGAGAGAGAGAGAGAGAGAGAGAGAGAGAGAGCACTGGCTGGAAAGCATTTATACATCTATCTATGCATATATATGTGAGCAAGGGAAGCGAACGAGCGGACACGCACACAAAATATGTATATTCAATATATTCTGATAGATATATATAATAGGCATATATATATATATATCTATATTAGTATATATATATATATCTATATATATATGTATATATATGTATATATATATAAATAAATAAAATATATATAGTATATATATATATATATATATATATATATATAGAGAGAGAGAGAGAGAGAGAGAGAGAGAGAGAGAGGGAGAGAGAGAGAGAGAGAGAGAGAGAGAGAGAGAGAGAGCTAAGCACGGAACCAAGAAATTACGTCAATGGTTGATGCTACGTCTGTTTTTTTTCCCTAGAATATTATGCCTATTACCGTAACTCTCCGGAATGATTTTCGGCAGACAGAAAGAAAAAATTATATAGCTTTAGCATGAGTCTTGAGAATTCATTTTCCAACGGAAGAACAAAAACAGTAAAAATTATCATTGGTTTTATCAGTCAATACAGAATTTGTAGTAGCATACCATGGTATTATTATCATTAACATTATCATCATTATTAATTTATTTACCATAGTAACAGAGGCAGTAGAATAAGTAAAGCAATTACGAAATTTAATTCTCTTTAGCAAAAGTTGAAAACTTCATCACCAATTACATTTTATTTTCAAAATGCAATAAAGATGCATGTTCTCTCTCTCTCTCTCTCTCTCTCTCTCTCTCTCTCTCTCTCTCTCTCTCTCTCTCTCTCTCTCTCTCTCTCTCTCTCTCTCTCTCTCTCTCTCATATATATATATATATATATATATATATATATATATATATATATATATATATATATATATATATATATATATATATATATATATATATACATACATAAAAATATAACATTTTACCTTTAGTTCCAATTTCTTCCGAGACAAAGCCAGAGAAGAAGGGAGTGCAAGGGATAAAGATTCAAGGCAGGGATCCCAGCTTGCTAGACAGTGCTATTGTCTCAAAGGAGGTTTGATATCCAACCCCCAAATAGCAAGGAGAGATCGGGACAATGGGGCTGGGGCAGGGGTAGGGGGATTAGACATAGTAATGATATAGGATTCTCTACAAAGGAAATAAAAAACAGGTTTGAGGCAATGAAAATATATAGCCCTAACTGTGTTTTTTTTTTTCCTTTCTTCATTAAAACTTGTCACGCAAGTTAGTACTAATAAGTTATGTGGATCAGTGACGTTTCGTCAGATTGTTATTAGATGCTGACGTCACATTTGGTACATAAATAATACAACGTGCTAGAAAATGTTTACACAATACAAAGCAAAACTACAGGAGAGTTTACCATACAAATATAATACTGAAAAGTACATAAACACACTCAAATATTCAAAAGAGTAAACATGAAAATAATGTACGTTACAAGCATTTCTATGTTAACGTAAAAATAATAAAATACTAATACATAGAATAACAAGAAACAGTGCAAGTGTTCCCCCAACAAAGAAGAAAAGTTTTCAGCTGACTTCCTACGGATAAAAACTTGAGAGGAACTTATCCAGAAGGGATAATCGGTCCCAGGAAGACTTATACATAATGGATTTTGTTCTTGAGAAGAAGAGCGGCTTCATAAGCGTTTTAATCCGCGAGAACTCCACAAAGGTCACGCCGTATAAAGCTACGGCAATGCTACAGTAACAAACACGAACTCAGGCAACGTCAACCTCACTGAAGAGTGTGTTTATCTGTTACAATTTCCTGAGTATTTTCTTTACGTTTTTAAATAACAGGTGTATTTCAATGAAGACTTGGAAACAGTTATTAGCTGCAAAATTTTTCAAGTACAATGTATTCAAATAAATATTGCCAGATATTGGTCTGCATATATCATCATCGTCATCTCCTCCTACGCCTATTGACACAAAAGGCCTCGGTTAGATTTCCTCAGTTGTCTCCATCTTGAGATTTTAAATTAATATATATATATATATATATATATATATATATATATATATATATATATATATATATATATATATATATAATCATCATCAATCATGTCCCACGCCTATTGACGTAAAGGGCCTCGGTTAGATTTCGCCATTCGTCACTCTTATATATCTACAGTATATAGATATGATTATTTATCACCAACGAACGTGGCTTAGATAGCTGTACATATCGACCACAAATGTGATTTAATATCGAATCCAGCCTTGGGAGTGCATATTCCCTGGAAATTCATTTATGAAAAATGCTTCGGGCTGGGCAAGGACTTAAGCCTATGGCTCTGAGTCGAAAGGAGCCCAACAGTAGACTCTACCAATGAGCCATCAAATCCCATTTGTGGTGTATATTTACACACATACACACACACACGAATTATACAGTCCCGATGAAGAGTCACAAAGTGATTCGAAACAATTGTTGACACCAAATAAATGGAGAGACGTAAATACAGTTTTCCTGCTGTCCGGAGAGATGCTGTCTTTGACTTCTGGATGCCACTGAGATGTCTATTTATCATACACGTGAAGAAATATGCTTAAGTACCATATATATATATATATATATATATATATATATATATATATATATATATATATATATATATATATATATATATATATATATATGCACAGTATGTATATATGTATATAATGTACATATTGAATAATATAAATATAGATATAAATTTCCAGATTAAAATCAGGTGAATATTGTCAATTAGAGTAAATTGTTCCAAATGAATCATTTGAAACACTAAGAATAATCAAAATACAGTTTTTAACATTTACCAAAGCATACCATGATACTTTCGCATTTGGTGTAAAATTGTCAGATCAGCAATATGTTACTTGTATAGCGTTCCATACGTATTACCTGTAATTCAAATATAACTAACAGGCCTACAAAATTACGTCAAAATAGATGATCTTAACAGCAATTGGGGAAACTGAAGCTCATTTGAATAAATGTCACATCAACAATAATGACACACATGACGTTACTGATTTCATTAGTGACTTCTCGGGCTAACGAGAAATCAGTAGCAATCAGGTAGATATATATTATCACTATTAAGAACCGAAATTTAAAAACAAATATTAATTTAAGTAGTATTCCATAATATTATATCTTTAAAGTTATTATTACATATATCATGGTTGCCGATTTCTTTTCCATTACCATACGCTCCTCTCTCCTCAAGTCTTGTGCAAACTTCAAGAATTATACTACTTTTTTCGAAGTCTTTAAAAGAAAGAAAAACTACAACTTGCAAATTGATAACTTTTCTCAAAAGTGGTACCATTAATAGAATTCCTAGTAATTGTTAAAGCATAAAGGAAAACGGTCCATTAATCTTTACCAGATAACTGTCAGGAATTTTACATCAAAAGGAGGAGGTATAAAAAAACCCCTCCAATTCGAGTGATCTTAGCGGATAAAAGGATTATACAAGGGATTATCATTCTTCCCAACCATTTCTCGTCGTTAAATTATTTCTGTGTTTGAGATAATAGCTTTAACTCTTATGTGTCGGGTCCAAGTGCATAAAGAGTGTATGTGTGTGTTATTTGTGTGTATATATATATATACACACACACACACACACACACACACACACACACACATATATATATATATATATATATATATATATATATATATATATATATATATATATATATATAGCCTGGGACTCTGATCCCGAGGTCGTTAAGAGAATCCAGACATTAATGTATCAAAAATATATGGCTTATTTGAATATGAAAAACACGTCTAAATGTGCAAAATTTATCATATATATATATATATATATATATATATATATATATATATATATATATATATATATATATATATATATATATATATATATATATATACCATCATAATCAGCCGTAACTAGTCCATTGTAGGATAAGGTCCTTAGACATGTCTTTCCACTCACGTCAGTTTATGATCTTTCTAGGACAGTTTATGCCCGCAAATTTTCTTAGTTCGTCAATCCATCGTCTTCTAATCTTTCCTCTGCTTCATTTACCACCTCTCGGGACCTATTCTGTTATTCTTAATGTCCATCTATTATCTGTTCTCATTATATGTCGTCCACATGTCCATTTTCTTTTTCTTACATGGTTGCTCTCGTATCCATGCTGCTCTTTTTCTGTCTCTTAGTGTTATTCCCATCATTATTCTTTCCATAGCTCTTACAGTTATAACTAGCTTATGTTCCAAGGCTCTAGTAAGGCTCCAAGTTTTTAATACATAAGTTAATACTGGGGGGATCTCATGAATAAATACCCTTCGTTTTAGATGAAATGGGTTTTTACTTTTCCTAATCTTATTTTGATAACCAAAACCTCTCCATCAAATACCTATCCTTCTTTTAATATCGGCCTCATGTCCTAATGAAACTCTTGTTGTATGTCCTACGTACGTATATTCA
>NC_090765.1:12726345-12731345 GCF_036898095.1 Palaemon carinicauda | reverse complement strand
GGATCCATTATAGTACTGTCTGGGCAGTGAAATGACCCAATAACTCTCTAGTAGTACTATCTTAATGGGCGACTGGTGCCCTGGCCAACCTACGACCTACAAATAGACTTTAAAATGCGAAATAGAGAAATAGTCAAATTAAACTACGAAAAAAACCCTCCGCCGAAAAGACCCGAACATCACCACTTTAAGAAATCAAATCATCAACCTCCTGGCAACCGCACACTTCAAACTGAGAGCGTGTACGAACCGGGCTATATATATGGGCCATAACACTGATATATAGCGATAGTAATAGCAATTCGCTTTTCTTCTCAGGACCTAACTTAAAGGGTATTTCAGCATCGCCGAAGAAACGAGAGGGGAACGGTCCATTGTTTGATTTAATGTTCACGGGAACATACGACTTCCATTGTTCTTGAGAAAATATGAGATAGACTAGATGTTATTATTACTATCCACCGTCATGACTACCACTATAACAGTATTGTTTTAAGTGGTAAACACTTTGAGGAGATTAGAATACAAAATTATTTGTCGCTCTGTAGAGATGTTGACAGACGATGAGTAATAAACTGTTTTTTATTAATAAAAGACGTTAATCAAGAAATCAATATGTAAAAAAAAATTGGTTTAATTTTCTTTGCACATAAAAGCAATTGGTAAGATGTTTTCAGTAAGCGCAGTAGGCTAATCGATGAAAAATCATACAATAGCATATATGAAATATCAATATATAAATATTTACTTTTCAAATGACTACAGAATTGATACAGATAAAGTAAAAATGGCATCATCTTTCTACCCTGTGCGAAGGGGAACCGAGAAGAGCTGAAAACAAAATTTACCTATACTCATTGGGAGAATATCAGCAAAGTGAACAGTTATTCAGTAGTTTGATGGTCCTCGTAAAACTAGAATGTTATGTAACACCAGACAGGCAGCCCTTTCCCGTAACAAGCTGAAATAATCTTACTGCTTCACGAAACAGATCCATCGAGTCTTTCAGTTAACAATATGAAGACTGTATTATGTATTTATAGTAAATTCATCAGATTTTATATATTCAATAATCTTAGATTTTTATTTTCAATGACTTTCCAAAATCAGTATCAAATTTCTTTGTCAAAACAATTTTCATAAATAACTACTCATGTAAAATTCAGAATTTTCTCCAACTTTCAAGACTTCTTTTTATTCATTACAAAGGAGTTGATCACCTCATCAGGTTCCTCTCTTAATGAAAGTTATCTCACCATACAAAAAATAAACTCTTCCATAATATTCAAATCTATTACTCTGAAAGAGGCCGTGTCTGGCAATACTGCCAGGTAATCTTAATAACAATAGCTTTAAAAGGCAGGTGACTTTTTTTTCTGGTTAAAATCAGATTAGGACACTATCATCCTGTCCCGTTAATCTTCACAGGAAACTGACTATCCCCATGAAATATGTTAACTGATGATAAAGAGCCTTTTAACCGGATGGTGAAGCATAATTTACACAAACCTTCTAGTATACAGTACACAAACAAACACATAAACACACACACATACATACATATATATATACACATTATATTCATTGTATGACCATGAGACAATCTCCAATAGATTTAATAGATTTGAGAACAAATCCATCAGAAAAAGGATATTGGGAGTTGAATGGCAAGGCAGGATTAGAAATGAAACTATAAGTGGGATTACTCAAAGGCCCTAAGTGGATGAGGTCATGATGAAGGGTAGATGGAGATGATTTGGGGATGCTCTTCGAACTCCCCAAGAGAGATTAGTTCACCAAACGTTCAACTGGGTTTCACAAGGCACTAAAAGAGTTGGAAGACCTAAGCCTACATGGCTGAGTGTGTGTGTGTGTATATATATATATATATATATATATATATATATATATATATATATATATATATATATATATATATTTGATACTACCGCTAGAGTATTATGGGGTACTTTGACTGGCCATTGGTTCTTCTCTCTGGTTACGTTTCATTTTCCCTTTGCCTACACGCACACACCGAATAGTTTGGCCTATTCTTTACATATTCTCCTCTATCCTTATACAGCTGACAACACCAAACAATTCTTCTTCACCCAAGAGGTTACTGCACTGTAATTGTTCAAGGGCCACTTTCTTCTTGGTAAGGGTAGAAGAGACTCTTTAGCTATGGTAAGCAGCTCTTCTAGGAGGAGGACACTCCATAATCAAACCATTGTTCTCTAGTCTTGGGTAGTGCCATAGCCTCTGTACCATGGTCCTCCACTGTGTTGGGTGAGAGTTCTCTTGCTTGAGGGTACACTCGGGCACATTATTCTATTTCATTTCCCTTCCTCTTGTTTTGTGAAAGGTTTTATAGTTTAAATAGGGAATATTTATTTTAATGTTGTTACTGTTCTTAAAATATTCTATTTTTCCTCGTTTCCTTTCCTCGGTGGGCTCTCTTCCTTGTTGGGGCTCCTGGGCTTATAGCATCCTGCTTTTCCAACTAAGGTTGTAGCTTAACAATTAATAATAATAATAATAATATATATATATATATATATATATATATATATATATATATATATATATATATGTATATATATATATATATATATATATATATATATATATATATATATAGCCTATATACAAACTTTTAGGCTAAGTATATATATATTCCTGTAAAGTCTATGCATATAGTAGGTAAAAACCCATTACGATATAATCACCAATTATCCTTTATATTCAGCAGTGCATACGAATCTAAAGGCCAAAACGGAATTTTCCGTTGCTTTAAATAGTACCTTCCAATTATGCAAATCTGAGGCTTATTCCACTGATTAATGGATCAAAGAATATCATTTCCTAATTTGGTTAGGATGATGATGATGATTCGGCCTCTGCAATTAAACTGGAACTTACCGCTCATACCAATGGAAAGGTAAATAAATAAACAAAAGTGTAGGTGAATGTTTTGAGGGAATCAAAGCCTGATAATATGAAAAATCATACTGATAAACCTTTAAAAGTATACAAATAGCTGTTGGAAAAAAATAATGACAAAATTACACAAACCATGCATTTAGCACATGAAAATATATTTTTAAGTACATAACTGTAACAGGAATAATTGCTGCTGTTTAAGCAAAATAAGAATACACAAATATATTTACTAAGAGAAATTGAATATATGATTTCTGAGAGCAAAAAATAACAAACCCCTTTCACTTTTTGAAGAGAGGGGACAAAAGTCAGACGACAGGGCATTTCAAAACTTGAATGAAACCGACTGGTCACGTCCATGGTCAGTAAAAACAGTGAAGTCTATTCCCCCCCAAAAAATACACCCTACTCAAGTCGAAATATTAATACCCTTTCAGAACGTAAAGGTGTTAGCACAACACGCAGAGAGGGAGAGGTGTCTTCACTAAACTCGCACGTTAAAGCAGGCGACTCCTGGACAATTTAATTATCCGATTGCATGAACGAGCGTCCGGTGTTTCAGTGTTTACATGGTTGTATAACCGCGTTTGGCGAGGACAGTCGGAAACTCGCGCTTCTATTTTCCCTTTCTTTTCTTTTTTTTTTTTTTTGGTAATAAAATTCAACTCATGTTATTTTAATTGGATTATTGGGTATACTTTGTACTAGATTTGATGATTTTTTATCATTCTTCTGAATGAATACCATTAAAATGATCTCTAGTTAAACCTCTTATCAATACCACAATAGGAACTTTTTACCAAATCATGATTAATTAAAAAAAATGAGAATTTTTCTTTTTCCAGTGGTAGAAAGGGGAGCTACCATCTTCCAAGGTACAAAGTTACCAACAGAATGAATATGACCCTGTATTTGTCCACAAATATTTGCCAAACCTTCAGAGCTTTAAATCAAACAAGTCAAGATAAAACATTTTTATGAAGAAAATAAAAGTCGTGCTACAAAAGAAAAAATAATCTTGGAAAGTTTCATTTTATTTTATCATGTCTTTTAATCAGATAAAATCACTATGAAAAACATTAATAATACTCGTTGTTGATTTAACAATAAAAGAGATTCTCGCAAAATTATTTTGTCATTTATCAAAAAATTATGAAACAGGTTTAAAGGTCATCCATGAATAGCAGAGGCTAGGAGCAGCGACAATATCACAGAAACATAGTATACATACATATCATCAGCTCTCGACGCCCCTCTCCATCTAAGCTAGGACCAAGGGAGGGCCAAGCAATGGCTTCTGATCACTCTGTAGGTAGACCTACAGTATATACTCCCCTAAAACACCATCATTAGCTCATAAAGACGGTGAGGTTGCGGAGACTACAAGAAACTATCGAGCTTGAGCCGGAATCGAACCCAAGTCCCACAAAACACCAGCCAATAACGTTTCCAATAGGGTACCACAGCCTTTAATCTTTAAATAAATTAAAACTTTTTAACAAATATATCTCTTGTCCTCCTACATAAGTATGGCGGCTTCTTTGATGACTGAAAAACTCGAAGTCAGGATCAAACTCGGGAACTCGGACCTAGTTCAAATCAATTAACCCTGTATGTGGGTGGTGCCGTCAGTGGACCTAATGCAGTGGACTATAGTTAGCGTTACTGGGGCTATGCAATGTCCCTGAAACTCTAGCTGCACTCAATTACCAGCCTTCTACTTTATCTAAAGTCTATCTTCCTTACCTCCTGTCTATCCACTTTTACCTTTACTTTATTAAGCAACAGCTGTCAATTTCCCCAGTTGTCCCCAGGTGCCGAAGGCCTTTTCGGCCCCAGCTCTTTGCCATATAAGTCAAATTCATACATTCAATCCTTAAATCCGTTAATTCTCACAGGGAATCTGAAACCACACATCATGGATGTTCTCAATACCGATTCAAAAGGCTTCTGTACCTGTTGCTTAAGCCCAAGAGGAAAGTCCCGGAGTCAGATCAAGTCATAACGCTGTGTACTTCACAGTATCTGTAAAAAAAGCACATTTAAACCACTACTTA
>NC_090765.1:12716345-12718845 GCF_036898095.1 Palaemon carinicauda | reverse complement strand
CACTTGCGTCTGTTTATGCTCTTTCAATGCCAGTCCACACCCGCAAACTTTCTTAGTTCGTCAATCTACCGTCTTTTCTTTCTTAACCTACTGCTTTTGCAATCTCTAGAGCCCTATTCTGTTATTCTAAATGTCCTTCTACTATCTGTCATTCTCATTATATGTCTTGTCCATGTCCATTTCCTTTTTCTCACAAGTTGTTAGAATATCCTCTACTCTAGTTAACGTTTCTTCCCATCATTATTCTTTTCATAGCTCTTTGAGTTGTAACTAACTTATGTACTAAGGCTTTAGTAGAGCTCCAAGTTTCTGATGCATAAGTTAATACTAGTAAGACCCTCTTAGTAAATAATATTCTTTTTAGAGAAAGTGGCATTTTACATTTCCTAATCTCATTTTCTTTGCCAAAAGCTCTCCATTACATGCTTATCCTTCTTCTAATTTCGGTCTCGTGTCCTGGAGAAATGCTTACTGTCTGTCCAAGAAAGTATATTCATTGACAATCTCTAGAGATTCGTCCATAACCCTTATTTGTTGTCTCTGCATTTTCATTGAACATTATCTTATTTTTACTTATATTAATTTTCAGTCCTACATTTCTGATTTTTTTATTCAAATCTGCTATTACCTTTTGTAATTCTTTCAATGATTCACTAAACAGAACTATGTCATCTGTAAATCTTAAATTGTTAAGGCATTCCCCATTGTTATTAATTCCTACATTTTCCAATCAAAATTTTTAAAACTTCTTCTAGACATGTTGTGAATAATTTAGGAGAGATAGAGTTTCCCTACCTAACTCCTTTTTCAATCAGAATTTTCTCACTATCCTTATGGAGTTTTAGGATTAGCTGTAGATCTCTTCAATTGTTCTAAAACAAGATTCATATATTCCTTGTCTTTGAAGGGCTTTCATTACTACTGGAATTTAGACAGAATCAAAAGCTTTCTCATAGTCTATAAATGTCATACATAGTGGTTTGTCATACTCTGGTGATTTTTCGATTATCTGATTAATTACATGTATATGGTCAGTTGTTGAATACCTACTTCTATATTATTATTATTATTATTATTATTATTATTACTTACTAAGCTACAACCCTAGTTGGAAAAGCAGTATGCTATAAGCCCAGGGGCTCCAACAGGGAAAATAGCTCAGTGCGGAAAGGAAAAAAGGAAAAATAAAATATTCTAAGAAGAGTAACAACAATAAATATCTCCTATATAAACTATAAAAACTTCAACAAAACAAGAGGAAGAGAAATAAGATAGGAGAGTGTGCTCGAGTGTACCCTCAAGCAAGAGAACTCTAACCCAAGACAGTGAAAGGCCATGGTACAGAGGCTATTACACTACCCAAGACTAGAGAACAGTGGTTTGATTTTGGAGTGTCCTTCTCCTAGAAGAGCTGCTTACCATAGCTATAGAGTCTCTTCTACCCTTACCAAGAGGAAAGTGGCACTGAACAATTACAGTGCAGTAACCCCTTGGGTGATGAAGAATTGCTTGGTAATCTGTGTTGTCAGGTGTATGAGGATAGAGGAGAATATGTAAAGAATATGCCAGACTATTCAGTGTGTATGTAGGCAAAGGGAAAATATATACATATATATATATATATATATATATATATATATATATATATATATATATATATATATATAAATTGATAAATATATATTCATATACATATGTATATAAATAAATGAATATATATATATATATATATATATATATATATATATATATATATATATATATACAAACATATATATGTGCGTGTGTGTAAGTGTGTGATGGTATTTAATATCAAATTATACCTTTGGGAATATATATCCACTGAAAATTCATTTATGATAACAGCTTCTGGCTGGGTAAAGATTCGAACCTATGCCTCATAGCCGAAATCATGCCTGCGGGGACAATTAATAGCTTAATTGGTAGAGTCCCCGCAGGCATGTTTTCGGCTAAGAGGCATAGGTTCGAATTTTTGCCCAGCCAGAAGCAGTTATCATAATTGAATTTTTAGTGGATATATATTCCTAAAATTAGAATTCGATATTAAATGCCTTTTGGTTGATATTTACAATTATCAAAATCACTAGTGTTAGTGATATATATATATATATATATATATATATATATATATATATATATATATATATATATATATATATATTATATATATATATATATATATATATATATAAATATATATAATTATATATAATTTTATGTATATATATGTATATATATATATATATATATATATATATATATATATATATATATATATATATATATATATTATGAATTTCCTCTATCCTTTCTAAATTACGGTAGTCAAGTCAAATTTTGATGTATCTCTCTCTCTCTCTCTCTCTCTCTCTCTCTCTCTCTCTCTCTCTCTCTCTCTCTCTCTCTCTCTCTCTCAAAGATAAGTAACGATAATATAATCATATAAAAAATAAGTCCTCCTAGCTTTAGCCTAATCGGT
>NC_090765.1:12701345-12706345 GCF_036898095.1 Palaemon carinicauda | reverse complement strand
CAGCTACCTACAAGTGGAACAGCATATATCCATCTGTCTATCTCTCTCCGTATTATTATTATTATTATTATTATTATTATTATTATTATTATTGCTTGCTAAGCTACAACCCTAGTGGAAAAGCAGGATGCTATAAGCCGGGGGCTCCAGCAGGGAAAATAGCTCAGTGAGGAAAGGAAACAGGAAAAATAAAATATTCTAAGAACATTAACATTAAAATAAATATTCCTATATAAACTATAAAAACTTTAACAAAACAAGTGGAAGAGAAATAAGATATAATAGTGTGCTTTAGTGTACCCTCAAACAAGAAAACTCTAACCCCAGACACTGGAAGACCATAGTACAGAAGCTAAGGCACTACCCAAGACTAGAGAACAATGGTTTTGATTTTGCATTGTCCATCTCCTAGAAGAGCTGTTTACCATAGCTAAAGAGTCCCTTCTACCCTTACCAAGAGGAAAGTGACCACTGAACAATTAAGTGCAATAGTTAACCCCTTGAGCAAAGAAGAATTGTTTGGTAATCTAGGTGTTGTCAGCTGTATGAGGACAGAGAAGAATATGTAAAGAATAGGCCAGACTATTCAGAGTATGTGTAGGCAAAAGGAAAATGAACCGTAACCAGAAATAGATGTGGATGCTATGTTGCAATGCCTACAACAACCATTTTTCTAACATTACAAAGACTTTGAAACGTGTGAATGTAAATTAGACCTGAAAAGAAGAACATATGCAGATGCAAACAGCATAGTTTAGCTAATGAATTAACAAACCCGTGCGGAACACAAGCTTGCAACCAAACTTCCATTATCTCTCTCTCTCTCTCTCTCTCTCTCTCTCTCTCTCCTCTCTCTCTCTCTCTCTCTCTCTCTCTCTCTCTCTCTCGACGTTTTTCAATAAAACGAAATACAAAAATAATTAATCCAATAGCTGGTATAACTCTCTCTCTCTCTCTCTCACTCTCTTTCCTCTCTCTCTCTCTCTCTCTCTCTCTCTCTCTCTCTCTCTCTCTCTCTCTCTCTCTCTCTCTCTCTGCCGTTTTTCAGAAAGACGGAATAGAAAATAATAAATCTAATAGCTGATATAACTCTTTTTTCTGCTACAAAAACGAATAAGCTTTCCGAGAGAAATTGTCGTTTGCATATGTAATGATACAGTATACTAAGCATAATGAAGAAAATGAGATAACGCAAGCCAGTAGAACATGCTCTCTCTCTCTCTCTCTCTCTCTCCTCTCTCTCTCTCTCTCTCTCTCTCTCTCTCCTCTCTCTCTCTCTCTCTCTCTCTCTCTCTCTCTAAATATTCATAGAATGTGAGTTGTTGGAGTCTACAAATTATAAGACATGCAAGAAAGGTCAAACAACCTGTATAACCCATGATGAAAAGCATTGCAATGAATAATGATCCTTCCACGCAAAAACAAAATAAATCAACTCATTTGAATTCCATGCAAGTCGTCGTTGTGTTGAGAGAACCCAAAGGAAAAAGCGTACGTTGGTTTTGCTTGCTTGCATTTTTTTCCCTCTCGTTGGCGTGCGTGTTGCATGTTGACAAAGCCCAGAGCAAGGCCTTTCATCAATGTACACGACTTTCCGCTCTTCAAAATACATCAAAATAACCGACGATTTAGAACTCTGATCGATGCATGCACTACAGTCAATTCTTTTTAGTGAGGCAGATTTGCACCGACTAGCAGAAGTGCCCTTTTAGCTCGGAAAAGTGTCCTGATCGCTGATTGGTGTGGACAAGATAATTCTAACCAACCAGATTGCAGGAAACTTTTCAGAGCTAAAAGGGCACCGCTCCGAGTCAGTGCAAATGCGCCTCATTAAAAAAAATTAGTATAGTTTCGGCCTTCCTTTAGAAATCACCTTTAGTTAGAAAAATTATAATGAGGTATATTTAAATATACAAAAAAATACTGAGCAGTTCTATAAATGATGATCGTTTATAAATAGCAATATAAAATGAAAGCATAAAAAAGTCCCCCCAGACCAGATTTTACTATAAAGGGATGAAAACAAAGTTTCCAAACAAAATAGTGCCCAGTATAGCGCTGCCAAAAACCGCAAGACTGACTTGGCTGGCATGAAATTTTAAAATACTTGTTGAAGAAAATCGAAGAAAAAGCGAACGAAAGGATTGAGTTTTATGCAAAGGAACGTTGTCCCGAAAAAAAATAAGGTTTTATCTAGAGTCCATTCTGATGGAAATAATGTGAGTATACTGTTGTTCGGGGAAAAAAAGGCAAAGTGGTAGGGAAAAGGTATGACCATTCTGAATCTGAAATTACTATCTTTTTTTTTTCTATTCCTCTACTTTGGTGTTTGAAATTTATTCCTTTCGTAATTTTCTTTTAGTTGGTTTGCTTAAATTATCCCTGAGTGTTGCAAGAGAGAGAGAGAGAGAGAGAGAGAGAGAGAGAGAGAGAGAGAGAGAGAGAGAGAGAGAGAGAGAGAGAGAGAGAGAGAAGGCTGGCTACACTTAATCCACTCGAAGAAAATGGTCCAACTTTAGTATAGTGGTAATATTTCATAACGTGGAGCCCAACCCTCATCCTTCTTTATTTATCATGTTTGTAATCTTCACTTTATTTCTGTGGTCCTGATGTTTGGTTGAAGACGCCTCAGGATCCAAATGCACAAAAACTAGAAAAAAAATATCACCAGAATGAAAAATGAAACTTCCAAGCAGATGAAATTAGAAAAGGTGAAAAAAAAAGATTCATTTAAAATCAGCATAAAGAGAAAAAAAAGATTAATTCGAAACCAGCACAAGCTTTGGTTGCTTCGAGGAAGCAGAGATCAAAAGCGTAGGCGGGTTCGCTTGCCTGCATTACTTTCGCCTTGTGTTACTTCCTTGCATGTTTATGAAAGTCGAAGGCCGAACCTATCATCGTCATAAGAGCGCGCATGTGCTTCTCAGATAAGCCAGGAGAATAACACACGGAGACCGAAGCATGTGGAACACAACTAACACTGTTGACTAAGACACGCACTAGGACCACGAAACCAGTAAAAAAATACTCTTAGTTGATTTGTCAACCTTATGAATTACTTATGAAGTATAGTTCTTACTTATAATAAATATACAAAGCATTGATAAACAAACGATAACGTAAACAGTATAATGTCAAATATTTATTTATTTTCTAATGGTGATCTGGTTAGTTCAAATCTCATGAAATGCAAATGACTTAAGAGTTTCCTCAACAATGAAAAGTTGTATATTAAAACATATGATATAACAATTGACAATGAAATTTATATTACTAGTGCCAAATATCAAGCGCATTGAGTGGAGGAAAATACCTCTAACATTATCAATTAATTCCTAATTAAAGAATAAGTAAAACTAAGGAGATAATAAGTCGATAACATCTTTATGTAGTCTGCTCTTAAATCTACCTAAAAAGGTCAAATGAAAATTTTAAAGGATCCAAATAAGAACTGAAAGTGTTGTTCTGGGATTCACAACAAGCCCCATCTAACCTTATCAGAAATTATTTCCTTTGAACGGGCTGTAGAATTACGTGAGCCCGTGTGTGGTACACAACAATGCCAGATAATCTCTCTCTCTCTCTCTCTCTCTCTCCTCTCTCTCTCTCTCTCTCTCTCTCTCTCTCTCTCTCTCTCTCTCTCTCTCTCTACACATACATTTATATATAATCATATAAAAATTACAAGAACAGGCTAGTCCGAAATTAACTTTTAAACCCTAATTTAGAAACTGATCAATACCAAATCCTAAAAGAAAAGACAAAAAACGTAGAAATGAAAAGAAAAAGAAATTTGTATAATACCCATGAAAGTAATGAATCTCCTTTTATCAACGAAGCCGGATTATAAAAACCTACTAAACCTGGAGCAGAGTATCACGATTTGAATGAATCTAACACGAAATTTTCAGTAAAAGCAGCTCTTCTAGGAGAAGGATATTTCTTTACATTATAAAAAGAGATTTATGTCAGCCTGTTCAACATAAAAACATTTACTGCAAGTTTGAACTTTTGAGGTTTTACCAATTCAACTACCCGACTAGGAAGATCATTCCACAATGAACACTGCCAGGAGAGATCTACAACAGTAAGCTCAAAATAAGTTCAATCAATGAGCTATTATTATTATTATTATTATTACTATCCAAGCTACAACCCTAATTGGAAAAGCAAGATGCTATAAGCCCAGGGGCTCCAATAGGGAAAAATAGCCCAGTGAGGAAAGGAAATAAGGAAATAAATAACTGAAGAGAACAAATTAGCAATAAATCATTCTAAAAAGGTAATGTCAAAAGAGATATATCATATATAAACTATTAACAACGTCAACAACAAATATGTCATATATAAACTATAAAAAGACTCATGTCCGCCTGGTCAACAAAAAAGCATTTGCTCCAACTTTGAACTTTTGAAGTTCTACTGATTCAACAACCCGATTAGGAAGATCATTCCACAACTTGGTAACAGCTGGAATAAAACTTCTAGAGTACTGCGTAGTATTGAGTCTTATGATGGAGAAGGCCTGGCTATTAGAATTAACTGCCTGCCTAGTATTACGACACAGGATAGAATTGTCCAGGGAGAGCTGAATGTAAAGGATGGTCAGAGTTATGAAAAAATCTTATGCAACATGCATAATGAACTAATTGATCGACGGTGCCAGAGATTAATATCTAGATCAGAATAAGAAATTTAATAGACCGTAAGTTTCTGTCCAACAAATTAAGATGAGAATCAGCAGCTGAAGACCAGACAGGAGAACAATACTCAAAACAAGGTAGGATAAAAGAATTAAAACACTTCTTCAGAATAGATTGATCACCGAATATCTTAAAAGACTTTCTCAATAAGCCAATTTTTTGTGCAATTGAAGAAGACACAGACCTTATATGTTTCTCAAAAGTAAATTTGCTGTCAAGAATCACGCCTAAAATTTTGAAAGAGTCATACAAATTTAAAGAAACATTATCAATACTGAGATCCGGATGTTGAGGAGC
>NC_090765.1:12698237-12700845 GCF_036898095.1 Palaemon carinicauda | reverse complement strand
CAATCAATAAGGTATACTAAGTAACTCTTCTAGGAGAAGGACACTCTAAAATCAAGCCATTGTTCTCTAATCTTGGGCAGTGCCATAGACTCTGTATCATAGTCTTCCACTGTCTTGGATTAGAATTCTCTTGCTTGAAGGTACACTTGGACACACTATTCTATCTTATTTTTCTTCCTATTGTTTTGTTAAAGTTTTTATAGTTTATATAGAAAATATTTATTTTAATGTTGTTACTGTTCTTAAAGTGTTTTTATTTTTCCTTGTTTCCTTTCCTCACTGGGCTACATTCCCAGTTGGAGCCCCCTGGGCTTATGACATTCTGCTTTTCCAAATAGGGTTGTAGCCAGTAGTAATAATAATAATAATAATAATAATAATAATAATAATAATAAAAATTTGCTACTCTGCAATGCATGTAGTCCCATTGGCAGTATGTATTTCGTGACATAAAAGTTACAGAGAGGAGTATGAATGAAACAATTTGCAAGATGATTTAACTGTATAAAAGTATCTAGCACAGAAGAGTCTCTTCCACCAGAATGTACTATTATTATTATTATTATTATTATTATTATTATTATTATTATTACAGTTGCTATTGCTTTATGACATTTCTACTTTACATTAACTATTCATTAAATCTCATGTAGTCCGTTTATATCCTTATTTCCTTTTCTCACTGGTTATTTTTCTTTGTTGGAGCCATTAGGCTTATAGCATCCTTCTTTTCCTACTTGGGTTGTAGCTTAGCTAATAATAATAATAATAATAATAGTTAACAAACTCTTATTGAATAAGATTATAGCCTAGTAATTAAACTTAAATACCAGCCTTTAGTAAATAAAAACACGGGAATAAATATAAAGGAAGTTACATTTAAAAGGAAAAGAAATGGACAATGCATGAAGGTACACAGGAATAAACAAGGCAATGAAAACCAGGGAAACTGGAATCCTTGCACAAAAACATATGTTGTTTTATCCTTTAATTAGCTTCCCTTGATAGTCTCAATTTAAAAAAAAAAATGAATGGCGGAGGATCCATTCAAATTTATTTTTTTCGAACTGTATTCAATTAAGGACGCAATTAGTGTTGGTAATTACCACTTCCTCAATGGGCGGAATCTTTCTTTGTCTCTTAACTAACAACAACACCGATTACTACAAATAGCGCTAAAGAACAGATGCTCTATATTCGTCCCTATTTAACGAGTAGATATAACTACTTCTGAAAGTACAATAATAAGAATCCCTTTCATTCTCTTACGTCTTGAATTACTGATCCAGGTGTCTGTGCTTCTATTTGTGGAAACTTGGCAATTTTGAAAACTGCAAACAGCTGTCTTATCCGTTGGTGAATGGTGTTACACAAAGTTATCAGTAAATAAACCTTGAAATATTCTTTAGCCTCTGTATCAAGGTATTTCAGTCATGGGCAGTTTTCAGTTCCTTGAGGTCAAACAAATTTTTTTTCACTTTTTTATTTATTTTCAGTATTCTTACGTATTTATCTTTTCCAGATACTATCTCACTTTTTTACTTATTCGATATCACATTTATTAAATTTTAATCTTAATTCTCTTCATATGTTTTATCTGTATATCTACACTATGAACATTTACTAAGCAATGCCTCTAATGCTGTACAATGTTATTGCAATATTTTCATAAAAAACAAAGATTGACTTGAGAATTCTGTCTCAGATGAATTACTCCATTAAAAAAAAATATCCAGGGATTCAGCTGTGACAGGAATTTCATCATTGATAACTCTACAGAAAATTGAAAGATAAAATTGTGAACGACCTTTGTAAATGTTGAATAGGCCATTTATTTTTATTTTCACCAATAAACACAATAACTGCCAAGAAAATTAATAATACGATGTAAAATTTAGTTACGCATTAAACTATTGCATCAATTAGAGTACAGTACAAAAATTTTGCTTTAAACAAGAGACTCTTATGATGATTAACGTTATTTAAAACAGCAATCGCGAAAGAAATACAAAAATGCATTAAAGCTCAACTTTAAAAGTGTATTATCCAAAAACGGAAAAAATATGATACAAAAGAACCAATGAGTTCGCTCCTCTTAAACTGCCCTGCAGCATCTTGCATATATTTGATAAAAAGATTTCACACAGAATTTACTATAACTGTGTCAATATTTGATACTCTAAACTTTTGCTCCGATCTATCGTAAATAGTACGAGACTGAAAATGAAAGAGGAAAATATAAAATTACAGACCCATATCAGTGGACCTTATTCCCTTTTACTGTCTCATTGCTATCTATAAAGACAATTATAGATTTAAGTCTTAAAAAGTTTTAAAGGTTGCTCATAAGATGTGGTGGCATGGGACATTAAAATGTCCTAGACTGATCATATAGGATCTATAAGTAGTAGGTTGGCCAAGGCACCAGCCACCCGTTGAGATACTACCGCTAGAGTGTTATGGGGTCGTTTGACTGGCCAGAGAGTACTAGATTCAATCCTTCTCTCCGGTTACGGTTCATTTTCCATTTGCCTACACATACACCGAATAGCCGAGCCTATTCTTTATATTTTCTCCTCTGACCTCATACACCTGACAACACAGAAAT
>NC_090765.1:12668237-12695737 GCF_036898095.1 Palaemon carinicauda | reverse complement strand
CTGAAATTACAATCAACAAAATGGCTAAATCACTGGATGCAATATGAACACCAAATAGCATCCGCAATATCGGCGATATTCTCGAGTCAAGCACGAATCAAACTGTTACATTAACACAACGATTATATTCCAAGAGCAAATGACGTCAATCGATTTCATTATTGCTGAGAGCAGATACGTTTTCCTCAAAATTGCATCTTCGATTACCACTGCAAATTAATCGTTTTCCGAAATGAGGTTGACAAAGTGGGGTCTTAATAATAATCAAAGGCGATGACACCCAAAAGATGAAAAGATTTACAGAACAAATATAATTCTATCCTCACATCTGGACAGGGCACCAGCCACCCGTTGCAATACTACCACTTGAGAGTTAATGGGTCCTTTGATTTGCCAGACACTATGTCATTAGATCCCTTTCTCTGGCGTACGGCTCATTTTTCCTTTGCCTACACATATACCGAATATTCTGGCCTATTCTTCCCATATTCTCTTCTGTCCTCATACACTAAAATTACCAAACAATTCTTCTCTGAAGAGGTTAACTACTGCACTGCAATTATTTAGTGGCTATTTTCCTCTTGGTAAGGGTAGGATTGACTCTTTAGTTATGGGTAGGCAGCTTTTCTAGGAAAAGGACACTCCAAAATCAAACCATTGTTCTCTATTCTTGGATAGTGCCATAGCCTCTATACCATGGTCTTCCACTGTCTTGGAGGGGTAGAGTTCTCTTGTTTGAGAGGTACACTCAGGCACACTATTCTAATTCATTTCTCTTTGTTGTTTTTATGTTTTTATAGTTTATGTTTTTATAGTTTTATAATTTTTTTCAATGTTATTACTGTTCTTAAAATATTTTATTTCAATTGTTCATTACTTCACTTTTCCCTTTCCTGACTGGGCTATTTTCCTTGTTGGAGTCGTTGAGCTTAAATCATCCTGCTTTTCCAACTTGGTTTGTAGTTTAGCTAATAATAATAATAACAATAATAATAATAATAAATAATAATAATAATAATAATAATAATAATAGTAAGCACTCAGAGAGTGCAGACCTCCACCACGGTGGCTTATTTCTCGAAACCAGCTGTGTGACAACCACGTGTGAACTTGGGGTTAAGGTTTAGGGTTAATTCGGTCGACATTTTCTTTGACCTTAACCTAGGAATTTCAAAACTGAATTACTTTTTCCGTCTCAAATAACAATAAATCCATGAAAGTTTCTCTACTTTATAAATAAAATTGTGGCTAGGAATTTGTTCACAAACAAACCGAAAAAAACGGCGAAATAATAATAATAATAATAATTATAATAATAATAATAATAATAATAATAATAATAATAATAATAATAATAATAATAATAATAATAATAATAATAATAATAATAACAATAATAATAATAATGAATAAATGTACAAGAAGTTGAAGGTTATAGGAATTCAAAATAAAAAGAATCACAAGCGAGCGACCAAAATTTCTTCAGACGTTCCTTTGCAAAGGGGAAGTTCCAGCTCCAGTAAGTGAGAATCTTTCATTTTAGCTCTTTACGATTCCAAAGAAAACCTCTTAAAAAAACAACAAATCTCGGCTTTCCTGACCTCAAGTCCTAAGGGATGTTGCTTTCATGTCGAGGTCATCTAAAGGACAAGGAATCCAGATAATTTGTATTCAAGCAGTAGAAATTCTAAGTCAGTCCTCTTAATATTACGGTAAATATTAGATATTAATATTTATCAAATTTACAATATTCACAATATTAATCAATCGTTAGGTAAGTAAGAAGGAAAGATAAAGAAGTGAAATAAGTTTTGTTAACTAAAAAAAAAAGGTACCTAAAAATTCGTACCAGCAGATAGAGCCACCACATAAGAGAATGATTTTACTAGGTGGTAGGTGTGGCCAATGCACCAGCCACCCGCTGAGATACTGGCCAGACAGTAATAACATTGGATCCCTCTCTCTGTGATTACGGCTTATTTCATCTTTGCCAACATATAACAGAATAGTTTGGGATATTCTTTACACATTCTCCTCTTTCCTCATACACTTGAATGCACTAAAATTACCAAACAATTCTTCTCTGAAGAGGTTAACTACGGCACTGTAACTGTTCAGTGGCTACTTTCATCTTGGTAAGGGTAGAAGAGACTCTTTAGCTATGGTAAGCAACTCTTCTAGGAGGAGGACACTCCAAAATCAAACCATTGCTCTCTAGTCTAGGGTAGTGCCATAGCCTCTGTACCATGGTCTTTCACTGTCTTGGATTAGAGTTCTCTTTGCTTAAGGGTACACTTGGGCACAATATTCTATCTTGTTTCTCTTCCTTTTGTTATTTCTTAAGGTTTTATAGTTTATATATGAAAGATTTACTTTAATGTTATTATTGTCCTTTAAACTTCTCTTGTGATTTATTTCCTTATTTTCTTTTCTCACTAGGGTATTTTCCCTGTTAGAGCCATTGGACTTATAGCATCTTGCTTTTCCAACTAGGGTATTAATAATAATAATAATAATAATAATAATAATAATAATAATAATAATAATAATAATAATAATAATAATAATAATAATAATATGTATACACGCTATTAGCCATTTCTAAAAAAAATAAAGATATGAAAACCTTGCCCTACATTATACTCCAAACCAAACTCTTGAGAGAGAACAAATTAGAAGGCAGTTGGTACATAAATCCCAGTAAAACCCTCGTATTCCCTTTGCAGATGCCTATTCAAGAAATGGCGAGAAATACGGCGGGGGGATTTATGCAAAGGAAGAAAACAAGTTGAGGTCCTGCTGTGTGAGGAAAGGATCGAAGGAAAGGGGAGAGGGATCTTAATCCTGCGGTTCCCACAGAGAGGGACAGAGTGGGGTACAGACAAACTGAGAAGAAGAAGAGGAAGTAACAAAAGAACAGAAGGATGATAGAAGAATGAGAGGGGGATACTAAATACCTGATAAGAAAAAGAGGATGTAAGAGAAGATCGGTTGGAGAGTAGACGACTGGCAGAGAGAGAGAGAGAGAGAGAGAGAGAGAGAGAGAGAGAAATATACTAAAAACTCGATAGGTAAAAGAGGAAGTAAGAGAAGAACGGTCGGAGAATAGACGACTGGCAGAGAGAGAGAGAGAGAGAGAGAGAGAGAGAGAGAGGAGGGGCGAATAAAAGGAATAAAGACGACAAAGAGAGTGAAGACAGAGAAAGAGGAGCTGAGGAATAAAAAAAGAGAAGAGCTTAGAGAATGAGGAACCTGAGGAGACTCTAGACACGCTGCTTTCCTTCTTCCTTTTCGCGCCGGCTCGTCAAAACAGCCGGTTTTCCAGACGTGGCTCCTGCTTGCAGACGTCGGAGGAATTTTGGGAGTCCTATATCTACAAAGGACTTCCTTCTCTCTCTCTCTCTCTCTCTCTCTCTCTCTCTCTTTCGGGGTCTGTATGTAAATAGGACTTCCATCTTATTTCTCTATTTTGGAGGTCCTATATCTGCAAAGATTGCTATTCTCCTCTCTCTCTCTCTCTCTCTCTCCTCTCTCTCTCTCTACCTATTTCTTAAAAATGAAGAAAAAAAGTTTCACAAACATATAAGAAAACCAAATAAAATATTTTAAGTAAAAAAAACCATTCTACTTACAGACATCGGAAGAATTTAGGTGGCCCTATATCGACAAAGGACACCCTCTCTCTCTCTCTCTCTCTCTCTCTCTCTCTCTCTCTCTCTCTCTCACAGCAATTTTGTTGATTTCACTTTTCATTCTTTCGCAATGACGTTAAAAAGTCTTCCCTAAAGTTTAAGATAATTCACCAAAACTTTTGAAGTAAACCAAAGATATATTATCCGAGCAGGTCGTTTTTTAGCACGAAAAAAAACACCCACTATCTTAGAACAACAGGCAATAAATATGAGAGCATCGATTTACAAGTAATCCCTCCATTCAACATCTTTGGTTGCATGTTTAAGTAAATTAGTCACGTATCACGAAAATGAGATAGAGATAACACGAACAAAATGACGCGTACAAAACAGGGCATTTTCTTATGGTATACCTATTCGTACGTTTTACATTTGCATTCTTCCAACTTAATTTCCTCGTAGGTAAAATGTATTTACGGTCCTTTAAACCGAATACAGTTCCATAATATGTTATATATACACACTGATTATGAAAATAAGTAAACTACTTAAAAAACCGAGGGGAAATCTTCACGTTTCCCAAATTTGATATATTTAAAAAATAATATTACTAATAGTTAAATCATGTTTTATATGAATATCAGCCATCAGTGGATGATATTTTAGAAACGAATATAAGATAATTATCAGAATGTTTAGGTTTTTGGTTTTATTCAGCTCTTAAAAGCTTATAAATTACCAATATATTAAATTGAATTATATCTTAGTATTATAAATACTCACTTCAAACCAGCTTTTAACTCGCTTGTTTGATTAACCACCCATTGATAATAACGGTAAAAGACGTAAAATTTAAAAAATAAATCTGGGGGAAACTACAACCCCGTTTCAAACAAAAACCTAAATCCTATAAGAGAAATGTGAGGGCAAAATGAAATGTACAGAAATAAGAAAAGCACACAAAATGCATCTGGACATTTAATTCAATCTGAAGAGAGACCTGCTCTGAATGAAATGAACTTCTATGGATGCTGACAATAATGACCACCCACGTCTGCTCCGCCCCATTGGCCGGCTATTTTGAAGGTAAATACACGGCATAATAACAAAGACAAAGGGAGAAAAGACTTTTTCCTCCTTCCTCCTTAATGGGTTTCACATGTCAGTCAATAAGGCACAAAAGGATTCACTTCTTTCTGTCAAAAGCCACTATACTGTCTATATATATATATATATATATATATTTATATATATATATATATGTATATATATATACATATATATATATATATATATATATGTATACATATATATATATATATATATATACATATATATATATATATATATGTTATACATACATACATATAATATATATATATATATATAATCAACAACATATGCAACTGTCTCTATTTCACTGCAGGACAAAGACCTCAAACATGTCCTTAGTCATGTCTGGGGTTTGAACATTTTTATCACCACGCTGGTCACTGCAGATTGGTGATGGTGGGAGACTTTAGTCTGATCGCTTAAAGCATACCAACCTAGTATATGAGTGACCCTGACTATTACAGCTTTGCTAATCATGGTGATTACACAAACCTTTCCCTACGTTAGCGTATCCCCACTCAGTGTTATTTATATATATATATATATATATATACACATATACATATATATACATACATATATATATATATATATATATTCATAAATTACAACCCGCAAGAATGTGGGGTGCAGAACTTAAGCTAAAAAAGCAAATGATTGTATCTACATTTTTCATTTCTACGTAATAGAGAGAGAGAGAGAGAGAGAGAGAGAGAGAGAGAGAGAGAAAGAGATTAAAATCTCAATTTCTCCTAGACAATGAAATGTAAACATTAGTAAATGAACGATAAGGATATAAATAAGCAATTAGTACCATAACAGAGAAAGAAAAGATGGAGGAAAGAGTATAACAAGAAAAAGAAGACGGAGTTAAAATGAAAAATAAATAAAGGAAGAATAAAGGGGAAGAATTTACTGATGATCGAGGAAAAGAGAGGAAAGAGTATTACGTTTAAGTGATATAAAAAAAAAAACTCCAAAAAAAGATGAAAAAATAAGTTAAGAAAAGTGTGAGGAAGCAGAACATGCAATTAGTGTCTTGGCAAATACCCTAAAAAAAGATTATAAAACATTATTAGACAAAAAAAAGTTTTAAATGTTGGAAGGAAAATATTCTAGAAAACTGAAGAGGAAAAATAAAAACGAACCAGCTAAGAGATGTGGAAGACATTAAAAAAAAAAAAAATAGAACGTGTAATCTCTGAAGGGATTCTAGATGCCTTTACATATGTATGGAGGTTTCAAAAACTAATATAAAACTTTCATATATTCATTCATTCTCTTCAAAAATTCATTGCACTCAATGTTAAGTCTGATGGCTGGATGATTGGTACGAGGATTTCCTGCCATTCAGGTAAACAATATGCTAAATATTTGATGGCAAAATTAGAACATTCCTTTATAGCACATGTGTGTATACATACACACACACACACACACACACATATATATATATATATACATATATATATATACATATATATATATATATATATAAATATATAAACATATATATATATATATATATGTATGTATATATATATATATATATATGTATGCATATATATATACAGTATATATTTATATATATATATGTATATTTATATGTATATATATAATATATATATATATATATATATATACATTTATTTTTTGAAAATATTTCAATATTCGAATAAAGATAAGAATGAAATATATATAAAAAAATATAAATTCATGGGAATATTCTACATAAAATACTAGCTGCACTTCAAGATATTACACCTTAAAAAAACTGATAAAATATATCTTAACACTAATTACAAAAGCTTTCCTCACTAAAAGAGAACATTTTTTGTCAAAAATGTAACAAAAAAACATTTCCATGCGAAGGTGAAAGCGTCAGGATTAGTGTCTCTTGAGCAGGGATAACGCTGGGGCATCATTTAGATTATTATTTCCCTGAACCAATGCCGCGAAAAAAAAAAGATAAAATTGATAATAAAATGTCAGATATATTAGCTATATATCTCTATGATTCTAATCTGCACTGCAAAATACGACGTATTTTATATTATTCCCTATTAAATAACAAAAAGGCCTACTGGGGATTATCTGTTTATAAATTTAAATTATATATATATATATATATATATATACACACACACACATATACATACATATATATAAATATATATATATATATATATATACACACACATATACATACATATATATAAATATATATATATATATATATATATATGTATGTATGTATGTATGTGTGTGTGTGTAAAATAGAAAAAATAAGAAATTCTCTCTTAATTATCACCTGAATATTATACAAAATCAAAAGGAAGACCAAATAACAATCCACGTATTAAAGAAAAAAAATAGTTGCCAGCAAACACGAGAAAAAAAAATCAGTAAACCTTTCGCAGCTTTTCTTTAATTTTGAAAATCAAAAACAACAGAAGGAAGAGAAAGAATGAAAAAAAATGTGTTTTCTCTTAAACATTGGACAAAAGATTCTTTTTTTTAAAAAATGCACCACCGTTAACAAAAACAAAAAGAGGAAACGTAAAAAAATTAGTGTGTGAAAAACACCTAACGACAGTTACCACAGACTTCCAGATCAAATAACTTTTGGCCTAAAGTTATGAACTGAGGAACTTAAACTTTCCAACTAACAGAAGATTGTGACGAGAAGGGGGGGAGGGGAGGTAGTGGAAGTGAGAAGCAGAAGGGAAGCCTAATTTGCAATGAAAAATATCACTTAGAGAAAACAGGAACATGTCATAAATATTGAGCTAAACAGTGAACTACAATTATATAATTGAAAATATGAGTGAATAGCTACATGAGTCTTTGGTTTTTCAAGACACTAAAAAAAGGAACAAAGTTGTAGACCATTCTTAACGAAATAAAAATAACATATAACTTGACATAAAAGAATGTCATATTAGTGGAAAATAAAAAAAAAAAAAAAAAATTAAAAATAAAAGCCAGCTAACATTTTATATAGCAAAGGCATGTTCAACTGCTAAAGTAGATCCACCAAAGATAATGGCCAAGTTTATGCAATACAATACGCATACTATATATACACATATATTCTGTATATATTTTAGAAACTAATGCGAGTGAAATGAAGATAATAAACTCTAAGATAAGTAATATGAGAAATAATAGCATCTGACTTATATGCTCCATGAAAAAAAAAGAATTAACTCAAAAAACCAATACCTATTGTTGTTTAAGAAAATGAATTTAGTTGATGCAAATTTGCGCAATTCAATGGACCAGCCGTAAAGATCAACAACTTTAATATTAAACGAATATACCGGGTAACAAAAAATCTAGATGATCTCCCTCCTTTTTTTCCTCAAGAGCTTCAACTTTCAGACTGTAAAATAGTTTATCAGATGGGGGGGAGGGGGCGTGTTGAAATCTCTCACCCCTTACAACCTGCAGGTATGACTTGGAGAACTGAGAAATGAAGATATTCAACAGATAATTACCCCCATCTCTCTCTCTCTTTCTCCTTATGATACTTTGTGTATATATATATATATATATATATATATACTGGATATATGTAAGTATAGTTGAAACACGCTCAAACGAGCTCACACATACATATAAAGAAATATATAAAAAAATACACATACCATAATTATATATATATATATATATATATATAAATATACATAATATATATATATATATATATATATATACATATATATATATGTATGCTTAATTATATATTCTATAGTTTAAATTATAAATTTCGTTGATTTTCAGATGCCAATGATCTAATCATACTCTTCATAATTCGAACAAAATTTACGAATATATATGCATATAACTCTACATATAATACAGTATATATTGATGTGTATTATGCAAAAATCATGAACTCATAAATCCACATATACGCTAACTGCTTGTGGTAAGGCAGTCAAAACAGTCAACTTCATCGAATGACTATAAAAAAAACTAATTTTCAAGTACACATGAATAAAATAACACATTTAGAGCTACACTTAAAAAAATACGACCCTTTACTTGAAAAATCTTTCGTTTTGAGGAAATCTTTGAACAATATCAAACTTTCGTACCCCGAATATTTTTTTCTAATAAACTAGGTAAGAATCGGCGGGCCTTACTTTTTATATACAAGATTCAAAACAATAACAATAATAATGATGATATTAATAATAATAATAATGATAAAAATATTACTACTACTACTACTACTACTACTACTACTAATAATAATAATAATAAGAATAAAGCAGTATTAGTAGTATTATGGAATCACCGTCCGTCCATCACCCACTAAAAGCAAACATCAAAGAAAACCGCTCAATGAAATTCCACCTTTTAAAAACGGTGGATAAAACGTGCTTTTAAGGATGATGAAACTCTCAATTGACATTCTGAAATATTACTTGAAGTCGAGAGAGAGAGAGAGAGAGAGAGAGAGAGAGAGAGAGAGAGAGAGAGTGTTTCTTTTGTCTCTTATTTCTAAAGACCTCGTCTAGGTCTTTATAATCTAAAATGCTTATAATCTCAGAGAGTTATTATATTTTGCAAAACCTCTTACTATAACAGGAAAAGAATTAAAACACATACATACACATATATGAATGCACACAGATATGATTATTCTTCTGCCTAAGCATATGCCGGTATATAATATACTCTAACACATAATCTCTCTCTCTCTCTCTCTCTCTCTCTCTCTCTCTCTCTATATATATATATATATATATATATGTATGTATAGTGTGTGGTTGTGTCTGTTTGTTAAAAATTCGTAGCCAGAAAATAATAACAAAAAATCTGCAAATAGTTTACTTAAGTATTATTAATGAAGAGTGAATCAAAATATTAAACTTGGATGACAAAAATAGGTAATTCAGTTCAAGCACGTTTTCCTGATAATCACCTCCAAGTAAGAAGACACATAATAGCAAGAACTATTACCACTAGAGAGTTACTGGATCCTATGACTGGCGAGACAGTAATATATTGGATCCCTCTCCTCGGTTACGGCGAATTTTTTCATTTGCCTACACATACACCGAATAGTCGAGCCTATTCTTTACACTTTCTCCCCTGTCCTCATACACCAAACAATACTGAGATTACCAAACAATTCTTCTTCTCTTAAGGGGTTAACTACTGGACTCTATTTGTTCAGTGTTTAATATCCTATTGGTAAGGGTAGAAGAGAATTTCTAGCTATGGTAAGCAACTTTTCTTGGAGAGGGACAATCCAAAATCAAATCATTGTTCTCTAGTCTTGGATAGTGTCATAGCCTCTGTACCACGGTCTTCCACTGTATTGGGTTAGAGTTCTCTTGTTTGAGGGTACACTCAAGAACACTATTCTATATAAATTCTGTTCCTCTTCTTTTGTTAAAAGTTTTTCTTCCTCATTTTTCTCATTTTTTTTTTCACTTTTTATATGAAAGATTTAATTTACTGTTGTTGCTGATCCCGAAATATTCTATTTTAATTGTTCATTACTTCTCTTGTAGTTTATTTTTTTTCTAATTTCTTTTCCTCACTGGGCTATTTTTCCCTGTTGGAGCCATTGGATATAAATTACTGGAAACTTAGCGATAAAAAAATTGAGGGGCGCAAGTTAATGAAGAATAATAGGAGGATTTGTAAGAAAAAGGGGAAACGGAGGATGGGAAAGTAGAAGATGAAAAAGAAAAATTACGCAAATGAGGAGGCGCACAACACAAATTAGTGATCAGAAAAGAAATAAAAAAGTTGCGTAACGATGAGAAATCACAAGAGAAGCAACACATCCATCGAAATAAGCAGAAAAAAAGACGTAAAAGTAAGGCAATAAAAGTTAGAGATGATCGATATTTTCTTCAGATTACGACACAAACGAACGAGTTATAACAGGGAAATGTAAAATGAAACACATAAATCCCATCTATTGACTCATGAAGAAGTCGTAAAAACGAGAGAGAGAGAGAGAGAGAGAGAGAGAGAGAGATGAGAGAGAGAGGGGTGGGGGGGTGGGGGGAGGGGTTTTCCTGCCTGTTTTATAACCTGTAAAATTCTTCTTGAGACATTTCATTTACTATGAGAAAGGTCTGTTGAAACCTAGATTTAATCTTTTATTTTAAAGATTGATATATATATATATATATATATACACACACACATACACACTAAGAAATGTAGACAAACACAGACAAGTGTAAATTTTCATCGTCAAGGAAATCTTCATGACTAAATATAAAATTATCTACTTAATATAACATGTTTCACAATTATTCAACTTTAATTATTAAGCTGATAAGGTACCTAATATTGTTATGTGGCGTAAACATGTCCCCTTAATATATACATTATACGATCAAAATTTGGAGAAAAGTGGGTTATCAGTTAAGAATATTAATCAACGGTGGCAGTCAAGTATTTTTATGGAAGGAATGATGTGAGAGGTCAAAGAATGGACATACAATGTAGGTGCTAAGATGTAAGAAAATAAAAGAAAAGAAAATGAGTCATGAACTGGGCACAGCGAATAATTGTAGAAAATAGGAAGATGGTATAGTTGAAGTATGTGTGACCAAGAGTAAGGTTATTTGGGGATATGGAAACCAATAAGTAGGAACAACAGAGGAATTTTATTATCACAAACAATGGGGAGTAATCTATAACGGATGAGTATAAAATCAGATAGTCCTTACACATTGCCAAAGTGGGAAGTAAAGCGTTGAAGTTGACAGCAAATTATAATTATCATCAATGACAATAGCCAAGCTACAAAATTGATTGGAAAAACAGAATGCTACAAGCACAAGGTCTCCAATACTGAAAGTAGCCCAGTTCTTTAAGCAAATTAATTGTTTAATATATTTGGTGTAAGACGAAAAAGTCGATTAGGGAAAGTAGATTGAATAAACAACAATTATAGTAAGTATATATATATATATATATATATACATATATATACATACATACATATATATATATATATATATATACATATACGTATATGTGTATATATATATATATATATATCCATGGTAAGGCGAGATAGGAAGAAAGAGAGGCATAGGATGGTTTGAAAACTGGTGTGAAAGACGTATTAGAAAGAAACAGTCTTGATATCCAATAAGCATAATAAACAAAGTGTGTTCAAGATACGGGTAAATGGCATTTAAAAAGGGGAGGTCTTCGACAAGCGGCTTGAATGAAACTTCTGAGTAGAGATGCACAAAGTGATTAAATGTTGTGGTAATATACCGCAAATGGGTTTCATCCACGATTAAGCAATACAAAAATATATGCGGCTGTGAAAATATTTGTCTTTCTTTATGGAGCCATCCCCTGTTAGTGGAAAACCAGGTTTCGTCTCTCTAAGATAATGTATTGAAAATAGATGAAACTGGATGGGAATCATATGGAGTTTTCTGATGACTTTTTACATGCACATCATGTATTATTGAGGGTTTTAGCATATATATAGATATATATATATATATATATATAGATAGATATATATATATATATATATAGATATATATATATATATATATATACATGTGTATATATATACATGTGTATATATATATATATATATATATTTATAGATAGATAGATATATATATATACACATATAAGAGAGAGAGAGAGAGAGAGAGAGAGAGAGAGAGTGGCGGCTGACGTTTCTCAAGGATAATGCACTAGTCTTGCATTCATTAGGTTAGTAGTTGACCAGACCTTACCCCTATCAACCATCAAGTAGGAGTCTACAAAAAGTCATGAGGTTAGCTACTACATATCTACAAAAGAAAAAAAAAAGATATAGCAAAATAAAAATAATTTTTCATACGCGTGCTACGATTAAAACTTCAACAATAATCACAAATAAAAGTTCTAACAAAAGTCTGCCTGAAAATCAACTATACAAGCAGTCCTCATTGTTCCAATTAGTAAAACGTATGTGTGACATCTCTAAATCACTCGAGCAATTTATATTAAAAAAAATAAACGTTCCGCAGCGCCACTATTAAAACAAAACCCCGTAATTAAAATGAAGCATTTCATCTCTCTCTCTTAACACGACAGGATGGGGGGATGGGGGTATAAAGAATGTGGGGGCAGTAGAGGAGAGGATGGCAGGGGGTATTAATCTATATTCTTCAATACCATTATGAACTGTTATACAGCATCACCCTTTTTAATCGTTTATGTCTTTGATTAGGATATAGTTATCACAGTAAGTATAGAATAGCAGGACGGAATAAGGAATAATCGAGTTTTACAAATAATAACAAAGACGATAATGGCCATAATAATGATGATAATAATAAAAATAATGACATTAATACAATAACAGCAATATGATTAATAATAATAATAATAATAATAATAATAATAATAATAATAATAAAATTAATAATAATAAACAAACTAGCAATGATGAGAAAAGGTATGCCATTAATAATTCTTACATGACATCTGTCAGACGTGAAAATAATCGTTCAACTCAGTTTAAAATGAAGGAAATAAAGATACCAGAAACATTAATAACATATACAACCAAAAAAGTACGTTAATTCATTATATCAACAGTTGTCAGCGTTATATTTCAGCTTAGGTTGCCATGGTTACAAAGAGTCCAAACAGGTGATGTTTAGCCAGGTGAAGGAATCAGGATCCCTTATATCCTTGCCACTGTCACCAGCTTCAGCCGGCTCCTGCCAAGTTATCTGTGTGAACGCAGCCACAAGTCTTGGCAGTTATCTGTGTGAACGCAGCCACAAGTCTTGTCCAACGAAAGTTAAAGGAGTTTGTGTGCCGATTGCGTCCTGCATTTCATAGTGGCCATCCATTCATGTACTTGACAAGATCATACACTAACTTGCTGGATCGGAAGAACAGGCATAAGGCGAATGTGTTACATCTTTCAAATGAAAGGTTCAAGGAATCATGAAAAAAGTGAAAATATTTCCACAGCTCTAAGAACCTTTTATGCCATTCTGCAACATCAATGGTTAGCTTTCCTCATAATGATATCATTAGCATTATCATTATCATTATTTTAGCTGCAACCTTAGTATAAAAAAAAAAAAAAAAAACATGCTTCAAGCCCCGAGGGCCAAACCCAAGATATCAACCTAGTGCAGAAACGAAATAAAGAGAAAAATAAACTTAAAAAGAATTAAATAAATATATAAAAATAAATATAAATTTGAAGCATATAAGTAGCAAATAAAAATGAAACTACACCAACGCTCACATGCTCAAGGGAAAAGCCTTAACACCAAGTTTGAGTTTCTGAAGTTCTGGTTAAAAAGAGGAAAAAAAGAAGAGTAAGAAAAACATTCTTGCGCTATTCTTAAACCAATTAAGGTTTCAAGCAGGTTATAACTGTTAATTCTGGAAGTGCGATGACGTAATTATAGTATCCAATGCACTTAATCATCTATTACCATTAATAGGCGTTATTAAACAATATCAAAGGGATTCTCAGTTATGACTTTTGTTTGATGATGGTTTGATCGGAGTGATAATTCTCTTTCAATGTAATGACGCTTAAGATTATATTAACCCGAAGGGAATTATTCAATAAAATAATTTCTGTAACTTATTGACAACATTATTTCCTTCTCCATCTTTATATGAATAAATAGCATTAAAACAATGATTACATTTATTCACTACTTCTTTATATCCTTTCCGTACTCAAATAGCCTACTTCCCCGTTAGAGCCATAGGGCTTATAAAATACTACCTTTCCAATCTGGGCAGTAGTTTGGATACTGCTAGTAATAATAATAATAATAATAATAATAATAATAATAATAATAATAATAATAATAATAATACCAACAACAACAACAACAACAACAATAATAATAATAATAATAATAATAATAATAATAATAATAATAATAATAATATACATTATTTCTCTACATAGCGTCATCTCTCGATCGTGATAATATTAATTACGCTACTTTTGCTAGACTTGTCTCTTGAGCTATCACAAATTTCCATATAGCAAGGTCAAATTATTTCCGCTAGAATCTCCAGCTGTCGCAGTCTTTTGTAGTTCCATCAAAGCTCCTGCAGAAATAAGACACCGAGAAAGTTTCTCTTAATTCTAATGTTCTCGTTCATTTCCACAATAAATTTGAAGATGAAAAAAAAAGTTTCGCTCATAAGGCAATCGGAACTCCGGTAAATTCGCTTTTATGAGCTAGAAGAATAAGGAGGAGTATTAGAGGTGTTGACACTTGCCAACACGACGAAACGTATGGGTTGCTTCGCCTCACCGGCCATGTATAGATTATCGGTTGCCGAAGGCGCCCTTCGGATGTTATTGGGGTAAACCTCCGTTCCGAGAGCGAGAGCGAGAGAGAGAGAGAGAGAGAGAGAGAGAGAGAGAGAGAGAGAGGAGGGGCAAGGTTATGTATAAAGCAATTTTGGTGGCGAAACAGTATTTTAGAAAATCACGATTCCGCGAGAGAATTTTGTAGCTAACAACTTCACTGGTAAACTTAAATTTCACAAAAGTATGAAAAAAGCATTAGAGAGACAAAAAGAGTTAGAACTTCTTTAATTACTGATTTATTGAGAGAGAGAGAGAGAGAGAGAGAGAGAGAGAGAGAGAGAGAGGGGCAAGGTTATGTAGAAAGCAATTTTGGTGGCGAAACAGTATTTTACAAAATCACGAATCCACGAGAGTTTTGTAGCTAATAACTTCACTGGTAAACTTGTATTTCACAAAACTATGAAAAAAACATTAAAGAGATGAAAAGTGTTAGAAATACTTTAATTACTACCTTATAATTTACAAAATAATAATAATAATAATAATAAGAAAGAGAGAGAGAGAGAGAGAGAGAGAGAGACAGAGAGAGAGAGAGAGAGAGAGAGAGAGAGAGATTGATTGATTGATTTGAAGTTCTCTGGCATCCTGACATCGAAGGTCATTGACGCCGGAGAGAGAGAGAGAGAGAGAGAGAGAGAGAGAGAGAGAGAGTGGAGTATGTAGAAAACAATTTTTGTGGCTGAACCGTATTTTACAAAATCATGAACCAGCGAGAGAATTTTGTAGCTAACAACTTCACTGGCAAACTTGTATTTCATAAAAAGTATGAAAAAAGCATTAGAGAGGCAAAAGGAGTTAGAACTTTAATTACTGACTTGTATTCACAAAGTTAAGAGAGAGAGAGAGAGAGAGAGAGAGAGAGAGAGAGAGCATATATTTTCGAATGGAAGTGCAGTAAAGAAAGAGAAAACCAGATTGCATATATATCAACCAGGAAACTTTCGATAAATACTCTCAAGAGAGAAAAACAACGAAAGAAGCAAAACAAAAACGTGAAAAGGGAAAATAAAAAAGTGAGTGAAATGGTATTTCCCTTTCCCCTTGTTTCCTTTTTCGCAGTTGGAAATAACGGCAGCATTAACGAGAGAGAGAGAGAGAGAGAGAGAGAGAGAGAGAGATAGAGAGAGAGAGAGAGAGAGAGCGACAGAGAGAGAGCAATTACCAAGGGCCCTTTTCATCTACTCAGGAAAATAGGAACTGTGTCGCATCTCTCTCTCTCTCTCTCTCTCTCTCTCTCTCTCTCTCTCATGTAAAACCCGACGATAAATGCATAGGAAGCCTTATGCCCCAAGTGGGTAAACAGACTGTGCGCTCAATAAAAGAGGAAAATAAACAGCCATAAAAACATGCATTCAAAAGTGGGTCCAGTAATCTTCAAGTGAAAAAAAGGTACAAATGACACAAACAGGAAATGCATTCTAAGATGAAGTCCTGGACATTATGTGGAGAAAATCACAAGAGAAATGTGCTAAGGGGATAGAGTAGAGGGGTGAAGGACTCCTGGAGGGGTAGGATATCTTTAACACACTATCCAGGTAAGAAAAAAAATGTCTTCGATGAGGTCCCAAGAGAGTCATGCTCAGGTTGCTGTTCCAACATTTTATTGTGATTTCATTTCTTTTTAAGAAAGGTAGGGGAGGGACAGGTAGGGGAGAGATGGGGTAGGGTAGGGGAGGGGATAGGGGAGGGCAAAGCATTCGGAAGGGGAAGCTAAATCCCAGGTGCCTTCGATATACCAGAATGTATAACGGCATGTATCCACGTATTCAAAGTAATGGCTCTCACTGTCTCCCTCTCGATTTTGCTCTCTTGTATAATTCGAGTATAAACTAAAAGGATATATATATATATATATATATATATTGTATATATGTATAACGCACACAAGCATACATAAGCCTACATGCATACACACACCCACAAACATATATATATATATATATATATGTATGTATATATATGTATATATATATGTATATATATATATATATATATATGCATATACAGATCGAAGGTTGTGGTAAATCAATCTATTAAAAATATATCGCAATTACGTAAAAAAAGAAATAACATATTATTAAGTAAATACCTCATCATTAACCATATGCAATTTCTGAAAAATAAATACAAAGACTAGGATTCGGAACGAATCACAAACATTAAAGAAAGCTTAAATTACCAGAAATAAGATTACGAATCGATTCCAGGTACAGAATCAGGAAATGGACTTACTAATAGACCTCCCTCAAGGGTTAACCGAAAGACGAAAAGGAACCAGGTTACGGAGACTCAATATTTGAGAAAAAGACATTTTTCTTTTCATGAAATTAATTAAAAATGAATTCTGCTAATTCTTTATGAAGTTATCAATAAAAAAATTCTTAATTCCATATAAAAATTAGGAAGAAATAAATCTGAGTTTGTACATTTTGTGTGCAATTATAAGTAAATCTACGTTTTATGAAGATAAGAAAAAATTAATTTAGGTTCGTAAACTCTCCATGACATTACAATCAATTTCTATAATTTTAACAAATTTTTGACAAATTATCAGACATGGAACCTTTCAACTGTCCGAATATAAAATCTTCAGGAGTAGTTCTTTTTTATGTTTCAAAGAAAGCATTAGATTTCATTGAAGGATATATATGTATGTACTTAACTTCACAAACTTTAGGCAGCCTATCGTAGTTGATGACGACATTCGAAGTTCCCCACTATGTACGTAAGCTATGAATATAATGTACATGTATATATACATACACACATATATGTTTGTTCTTATGTCCAAAATATCTACGGGCATCAACATTTTTTTCGAAAAGGGTTAAAGATAAATTGCATGTATTATTGTTATAAATATCATCATCATACTTTATTACTACTAGTTAAAATGCTAAGGGCCAGCGAGGAAAGGATATAAAGAAATAAATGAACTATGTATGAGAAACAATCAATAAAAAATATAAAATATCTTAGGACCAGTAACAACGTGAAAGTAATTGCATATATAAACTACGAGGAGAGACATGTCAACCTGTTCAACATAAAAACATTAGCTGCAAGTTTGAATTTCTGGTGTTCCACCGATTCAACTTCCTAATTAGGAAGATCATTCCACATTCTGGTCACAGCTGGTATAAAACTTCTAGAATCCCGTGTACTACCGAGCCTTATGGGAAGACCTGAATGCAAATGATGGTCAGAATTATGAAAAATATTATGCAACATGCATAAAAACAAACAGGACGACAGTGCCAGGGATTAATATCTAGATCAGGAATAAAAAAAAATTATAGATTGCAACTTTTTGTCAAGCAGCAGAAGAGGAGAACAAAATTCGAAAAAAGGTAGAATGAAGGAATTAAAGCTCTTCTTCAGAGTAAACTCATTACCAAAAATCTTACAAGACTTACTCAATAAGCCAATCTCTTATGGAACTGAAGAAGAAAAATACCGAATGTGTTTCTCAAAAGTGAATTTGCAATAAAAAACACCTAAAATTTTTAAGTTGTATATTGTTAAAGAAACATTGTCAATGCAGACATCTGGACGTTGAGCCATTGTGCCCGACCTACTTACAATCAGACTTTAAGTTTTGTTAGGGTTCAACTTCTTACCACATAATTTGCACATTGCACCAATTTAGTGAGATCTCTATAAAGGGATTCAACAGCCTCAGACCTAGATTCAGGAGATGGAATTAAGGCAAAGAAAACAGGATCATCTGCTTATAAAACGAGCTTGTTTTCAAAGCTAAACCACATATGAATAAGTAGCATGAAAAGTAACGGGCTAAGGACACTACCCTAAGGAACACAACGACTACTCTTTACAATCTCTTACTTGAAAAATTCACTAATGGTACTACGAAAAGGGCTACCTACTCGCTGCTCGAGTTTGAAAACGTGAACCTCATGATCAACACAGTCAAACGCAGCAATAAAATGAAGGCTATTCGTACAAACTTCCTGACCACGATCAAGGGATTTCTGTACAGCATTGGAAATTGTAAGAAAGGTATCACATACCCTAAAGTCAAACTATAAACTATGAAAAATTATTACCTTCGGCATACCTATTTAGACGTTTTGCCAAAAGACGTTCAAAAGCTTTAGATAATATGGGAGTTATGGAAACTGGGTGTCAATAAGCAGGGCTAGAGGTATCTAAAGCACATTTACTTAATAGAGTAACAATATCAATTCTCCAACAAAAATAAAATGAATCTCTTTTTGGAAAATTGCGAAAAATAACAAACAACTTAGGAGCTCAGAGCAGTCTTTATACAAAAACTGAGGCTAAATACCATTGCGATCTTCTTCTCCATAGACATCAAGGCCCATAAAGAGCGTTTTAATTTCCCGGACTAAAAAACTAAACTAGTAAGTTTAGCCACAAGAAAACAAGAATGAAGAAGATCTAGTTTCTAATTACTCTTCTTACTATCAAACACATCAGCCAAAAAGGTTGCCTTTTTCTTTGGCCAGTGTTTTAGGGCCATCTAGTTTGAATAAAGGAAACACTGTCATGTCTACAACAAAGCGTGCAGATTTAAAGGATGATAGCCAATTATTTCCTGGGTTTTACCAGATATGGTATTTTTTCTGGTTAATTTGTTTTCCTTTTCAGTTGAAGCATAAACTCTATGAGCAAAAAGTTCTAAGTTGAGTATAGTTATTCCATGTCAAATCTGATCTTCTACACTTCCAAAGAGGATAGCCCTCCTGCTTCTCAAAACAACCACGTCTACAATCTTCAATGAATTTTAGCACATGAGAATAGAGAGTTTTATCAATTATGTTGACAAGATTTTCATTCAAGAGAACAACAAGTCCAACACATCATAAAATTGTGACTAATTCAAATGAAAATTATCAATCAAAATGCTATTCCATTCTGCTTGAAATTTCATACATAACTTGCATGAGTATTATTATTATTATTATTATTATTATTAGCCAAGCTACAACCCTAGTTGGAAAGGCAAGATACTATAAGCCCAAGGGCTCCAACAGGGAAAAATAGCCCAGCGAGGAAAGAAAATAAGTAAATAAATAAACGATATGCGAAAAAATTAACAATAACTTATTTTAAAAACAGTAACATCAAAATAAATATGTCGAATTTAAATTATAAAAAGACTTATGTCAGCCTGTTCAACATGAAAATATTTGCTGCAAGTTTGAACTTTTGAAGTTCTACTGATTCAACTACCCGATTAGGAAGATCATTCCGCAACTTGGTCAAAGCTGGAATAAAACTTCTAGAATACTGTGTAGTATTGAGCCTCATGATGGAGAACGCCTGACTATTAGAATTGACTTCTTATCTAGTATTACGAACAGGATGGAACTGTCTAGGAAGATCTGAATGCAAAGGACGGGCAGAAATATGAAAAATCTTATGCAACATACATAATAAACTAATTGAACGACGGTGCCAGAGATTAATATCTAGATCAGTAATAAGAAATTTAATAGACCGTAAGTTCCTGTCCAACAAATTAATATGAGAATCGGAAGCTGAAGACCAGACAGGCGAACAATACTCGAAACAAGGTAGAATGAAAGAATTAAAACACTTCTTCAGAATAGATTGATCCCAATAAGCCAATTTTTTGTGCAATTGAAGAAGACACAGACATAATGTGTTTCTTAGAAGTAAATTTTCTGTCGAGAATCACACCTAAAATTTGAAAAGTCATACAAAGTTAAAAAAAAAAACATTATCAATGCTGAGATCCGGATGATGAGGAGCCACTGTACTTGACCTACTTACAATCATACTTTGAGTTTTGTTAGGATTCAACTTCATACCCCATAATTTGCACCATGACGTCATGCCTTGGTTTCCATAGTAATTAAGACTGAGAAGTTGTAATTACTACCGAAGCATAATTAGACGTCCAAACTAGAGAACCAACCTTATTTGTTATAACACTGGGAAGTCAGTGTGTACTAGGGCCAAGCAGTTGCCAGACCTATGAGTTGCTTCACTTATGATTTGTTTACAGCCTGATCAGAGACAAAATCCATGAATACTGCAATATACTAGACGACACTGGCGAAGTCTAGGACGTACTGGTCTTGGATCTTGCTCAATATATCCAGAAAGAATAAGAATTACAAGCATTATAATATCTATTGGTTAAAGGTGTCTGCTTTGGGTTACGAAAAAATAAATATCTTCGAGTAGCTCATTAAGAGTTTACAATCTCAAAGGCTACTTTCATTCTCCAACTCCACAGAATACGTATATGAGTATAAGACGCTTTAGACTGCATCCACGCAGGCAGGTACATAGCAATATCATTACGATAAACCAAAGGTTGACTTGATTATCTGGTGACCTTCTTTTCAGGGATAATGGGAGGTGTGAGGGTAGGGGTGTAGTGGGGCTGAGAGAGGTTTATGGGCTTGCAGTCCCAACCCTTGTATGTGTAGCTCAGGTAATTGAGAGAGAGAGAGAGAGAGAGAGAGAGAGAGAGAGAGAGAGAGAGAGAGAGAGAGAGAGAGAGAGAGAGAGATTCTAACATGAAAGACCAAGACCTTGCGAACTCGTTATCATCTAATTGAGATGTAGACATAATTAGGCAAACTTTTGACTCACGCAGACTAATCTTATTCGTTGAAACTTCATACGTAAACTGATGCAAGTTCCATACAAAGATCAGAAGTCGGCAGACTATTTGCTAATGTTTTAAAGAGTTCAGTGGCAGGATTCTAATCAAATGAGAAACCGATTTGCTCTAAATGTGTCGAATTAATCAATTAAAAAACAACCCTCGATCATCTTGAAAGATGATTTTAATATTTTCTTCATTTTCATATAAGTATTTCACAAGTGGAAAATATCTAAATAAGTGTTATGATTTATTTATAAATAAACTGATTTGCAGCCTCTAATATTCATGTTTGCAAGTGGAAAATATCTACATGCATCATTAATATATAAAAAAAGATAGCAATCTACTCCATAAACCATTATTATAAATATCATAGGTGTCTGTTTTGGCTTATGAAAAATTAAATATCCACAATTATCTCATGAAGAATTTCCAATAGCTGAAAATAACTATGCCTAGATAAGCAAACCGTAGTCTGTAAGTACTTTATTCAGCAATGATCAACCTCAGGTAATGAATTAGTTATTTCTCAACAACATGCAGACTCAACGTGTCACTTCCTACTTGCACACTCTGTCATCATTCCATCCTAGATGAATATTTGTAAACATGTAACGTTTACTCTTTCGAAATCCATAGCTTGCTATTGTTTTCAACATGCAATTCGAGACTAAAAACGTATATAAACATAAATTATGACAAGCAGTAAATTAAAAACTGGTATGCGCATAATGATAAGTTCATGCATGACAGGGGGACGTGCATTCCAAACAACACTGGAGGATGGAATGTTGCAAATAAACACTCACTCACAGGCAAGGATGGCAAACATCCACTTTGTTCACTATGCACGGGTGACCTCGGCACATGACTATTTGTAATAAGCCTTTCATACCCAAATGCACTTTCCACGCTTTTTCATACAGTATATCTGTAATACGCTCACCTATGTAACCTCATGGACTTCCTAACACATTGTATCAATAGCTTTTGTTGTATGTATTTTCAAGTTACCTCCTTTCTTTACTTTCATTTTCCTGCTTCTCTATGCTTTCCTATCTAAATAACAGCATTTAATCGTCTCCCATATCATCAATTTGCGAACATGGCAAAATGGAACTGAGCTTGATCACTAAGGATGAAGCTGGGAGGCAAAAATACTTCACAGTGATGTAAATAGCTTAAGATAATGATTATTATTGAGCGAACGTAATTCAAGTTAGACATCTCTTAGTCAGTGTAACGTTTGATCTTTATATATATGGATATGAAGAGTCTAATAAGTCTGGAAAGTTGTACGTTATATTTCTAGCTTCTGGTTATGGTTTTGTAGTGAGAGAAGACTTGTATAATAGGGGGTTTCTAAAGTACGATTAGGCATATCCTTGTTTCTCTTCTGGAATTTAAAATGTTTTCTTATGAAGCAGATGCTTTACTGGTGTTCTGTGTCTTCAAAGAACGTATGAAATGGAAAAAAAAAACAAAAAATAGATAGGTAAATAAAGTGGCGAACCAACTGACAGGCTGAAAGACTTAAAATTTCAGACATGAAAAAATAGGTGTTCGAAATAATTAATACTGACAATGATCTTCAGAACATTTTATTATTAACACTATATAAATGATAAAATTTAATACTGAAAATACTCAACGTTAAAGTATACAAATATGGAAAATAAAATCAAGACAGAAAGGCTTAGAATTTCAATAAAGTTCTATCTTCTGAGTATAGAGCTAGTTCAAGCTAGCCTATTAAGGGACGAGATAAAATTATGTATTTCAACTTCACGATCCACAGTATCCTCTTTAAAAGTTTAATTATTATTAGTTTCCAGAATGAAAAATATATCGATGCAAGTTACTTACGTCAGAATTCATATGACAAATGTAACATACTAATTAGCGCCTTTATTTTTGGACAAAAGTGGTCAAGTGGTACTCAACATCCTCTCACTAGTGTATTTCATATCTATATATATATATATATATATATATATATATATATATATATATATATATATATATATATATATATATATATATATATATATATATATATATAGTCAGTTTTTAATTATATCTCATCTCTCACCACTATACAATCATTCTTCCAAGTAATGACAATGCAAAGCCGCACTGGAAAAATCCCACCCAATATCACTAACTGGCACTGACCAACACAAACCTTGCCCACCACCCCACCTCTAACCAAGCAAGAGAGTAAATGCTAAATGTTGCTCACACTTTTCAATGTTGGATTTTCCTCACCAGCTGTGTCAATATACCTTTGCAGAAACACCTCAACAACACCACCACCACCACCACCACCACCTACACGACATGATCTCAAGATCGCCACAGCATCTGTGCGCGAAGGTCTCCAAAACGCTACACTTAGATGGACCCATTTCCAAAGGTACGTCCTTTTGGTCGTCAGATCGAAGCACGTGTCCGAAATACCGTCTCTTGTTACTCCATTTGCATTAACTCTCGGATCTACTTGAGAGTTCTATGAAGTTTAATGTTTGTTAATGTTACTTTATCAGTTGTTTATTTCTATATCTATTTCTACAAATGTTTTCCTAAATGGATCTGCTTTTTTTTTGCATCATAAAGCACGATATATGGAAGCGCCATCTCGTTTTGGTCTTTTGGAAATATCTGCTAATGCTTGCTTTTATGTTACAATTTTATGTGTTTTTTAAAATCTCTTTTGATGTTTTTGGTCTAATGACCCCTTCTTCAGCAAATATTTTTGACATAAAGATTTACTTCTCGTTTATTGTGTTACCCTTGTTTAAAAATCTAAACGATTTTTGTATCAAAAACATTTAAAATATAAAAACAACCACCCATATATATATATATATATGAGTGTGCTGTGACTTTGTGTACATAAGTGAAAATATTATAGGTGTTACTCGTACTTGGAGTCTAACTCCAATTTTTCTTTAAAATCATAATTTCTTCTCTGGGACAGATAAGGGGACGAAGTTCTTCGTCCAGTCGAGATTTGAAAATTGAAAATTAGTAAATAAATGATGAAATATAACAAAATAATCATCTATATTTTTTCTGCTTAGTAATGAACTTCTCTTTGGTAGTGATGAACAGTCTCTAGAAAGTTATTCTTCATGATGTGATACTAATATTGTTTTTTATTCAAAGCCGCTGCAGTTTAGTGCAGTACATTAAAAATCAAATAAAATGTTAAATCACAATCTCAGGTTAACCAAGTAAAAATAAAATCATACGTTGCTGTAAACAAATAAACGAAAATAGATATACGAAATCGTTCTGCACTAAACAGAACGTCTATAAGATACCTAATTTATTGCGATTAACACCAGATATCGCAGAATGCATTGCTGTATTTGTTACGTCATGGGTATACTATGCATGAAAAAGAGTTTTATCTTTCATACCCGAAACTATTTTCATCTATAATACAGTACATGAACAAGACAAACAAATACCAATTTAAATAGGGCTCTTGGGAACCTCTAGAGTAAAAGAACTCAAATAACAGAATTTCAAGAGGGTCCTAAGAAAGATTGAGGTTGTAGTTTGGAGGTTCACACAGGACGCTTGAAAACGTTGCATAGATGATTAACTGTGAAGAGACAACTAGCTTCAACAGACAATGTTTGATGAAGGTACGTCGCAAACGCGAAATTATCTAAATTGTGACCATCATTTTTACAGAAGAACAGTACTGAATAAAAAAACACTTCAGTTGCATTACGTATATATATATATATATATATATATATATATATATATATATATATATATATATATATATATATATATATATATATATATATATACATACATATATATACCCCTATATATACATGTATATATATAATTGGTATTTCTTTACTTATACAAAGGCCAAAGGCTGGTAAACCTAATGCCCTTATCAGACTTACTGTAGGTGGTCTGAAGAAACGAGGGGCAAGGGTTATATGAAAATAAAATTATGAAAGTAGGGCCTAACTTCCAAGTAAACGATCCACCACTTATGCCGATTTTAAGACATGAAAAATATCAACGACCCATGACCTTAAACCTTGGTGTATGTCAAGTAAATCTAATTAAAAAATAAGTCAATTTAGATATGATTCTAAACATAGTTTTTTTCAGATGCTGTTTTAGTTTTATAATAAATCACAGACAAACGTAATCACAACAAAGGTAAAATAGTATCAATAATAGAAATTAACCTAAGCTCTAATAGCTCTACCTGTAAAACTCATGACATGAAAATTAAGATAATTAGACATCTGTAAGAACGACAATATTCAATTACTGATAATTAACATGTTCATTAAATTACAGATACCTACGCAATAAAGGTTTGATCTTTATTGTAGAGGCTATGGACAATAGGTTTCGAAAGCTTACTTTGGAATTCTGAAAAGGGTTCAAAGTGGAATCCGTATCTATTTCCTCTACGATACATTTACTAACTTAATTAGATAAAATTATTTGTATACAAACATGCATGCACATTGTGTCTTTGTGCTGAACTTTCAAACGTTAATGCTTGCATAATTACTCAAGCATACTTTACATTTCTCTTGATTTTCTGATGCAGCACTGTAATACAACTAAGGAGACGAGATATGGATCCATTCTAAGACAAGGTGTGAGTGCTTTTATAATACTTATACAGTACACTAGAATTCTCTTTCTTAGAGTTCTATCTTAAAATTGGCTTTTCTTTTCAATTGGATTAAAAAAAAATAACGGATTAGCATATGTCTCTCCAACTCCATATTTCTTTGGACATTTGCAAAACTACTAGCAATGGCTTTTTTTTTCCCTTTTGAATTTTCATAAATGTTCAGCATGATTTCTTTTCGCCTTTTCCTGAAATTTTGCAATAAAATATACCTGTTATCCTACAACATTCATATCATAATACATTTCTTTAATGTTTTATATTAGAACAATTTTTTATGTTATTGTAAATGCATAATACTTATTCTATAGATTTTCTCGTGTCTACTGAAAAATTGCCACATAAATACAAATCGTAATACCGAAAATACGAAAATTAATCGAATTCTCAACATTTACCCCAAATCAATGTTAGTTTTATTATCACGCTATCTACCATGTTTACAAGCTTATGTGATCATTCATGTTCAAATGGGGCAAATTCTGTTGCGATAATACCTTCATAAAACGCTTACCGTGTGTGTACAGGTAATAAAATAAAGTATGAATCTAGCAATTTACCAGATTTCCCCCTATTTTCCATTTCTGTTTATTTTCAATAAAATTCGCGTATTGAGCTTCCCGTCACATTAGTATTTTCCTAAAAATAATTGCATGGAAATGCAAAAGCAATTCTGAAGGGCTTTTCTATAATTAAAACATGAGATTTAAGGAAAGAAAATTTATCAAAACTTAGTCGTGACTAGAATACATCTTTAATGTATAACGACAAACACTCAAATGCATAAAACATTATTCTTATGTTAAGTAAATTCTATTTTCTGAGTATTTCTTTTAAACGTTAGTGAAATTAAGATACTTTTCTGCTGTTATGCATAATTTTATGTGCTATATTGAGGTCAAAATGTATGACTGACATCCGTAATAGAGACTTTTCTCTTAATGAACATGTAACATTAAGGTCAGCTCTTAAAATTTATAGATATAGCCGCGTATGTAAACTATGATCTAACTAAAAGTACTTTCCGACATTTTTCAAATCTCTCTGTGTGATAACAAATATAAGGCAATA
>NC_090765.1:12658237-12663237 GCF_036898095.1 Palaemon carinicauda | reverse complement strand
TATATATATATATATATATATATATATATAAAGTGTGCCTCATAGATTGATGCTCCAAGCGTTGCATGAGTACCAGTCTCAGATGGGTGTCACTAAAAAGTTTGCTGAAATTTACAGGGAAACCAGAACATAGTGCACATCTGGAGGTAGCCCCTCTGAATCGGACAAGGCACATGCCGAATGAGGCATACCTTTAAAAAATCCATGTGTGTACGTTTCATGGTTATGTCTACATATACTTATGATTTTTATTTATTACTCTGTGAAATATTTGCTTATCCATGCTTTTTTCTATACTGTTTCATTACGAATAAAACTTTTATAAACTAATCTAACAATGCTAAGAAATTAAGTTAAATCTATCGCATGACTAAGTAGCTAAAACCCAACAATACATTGACTATGAGAATAAATATATCCTTCTCATGGGACAGAGCCTCAAACTATTTCATAAATGGCGCAAAGAAAGTGTTTAAATACTGTTACTGTCCCATCTGGAGTAAATATATATATGTATATATATATATATATATATATATATATATATATATATATATATATCACTCGACAAACTACAGGAAAAGGATACATTTATAAACTTCCGCACATACATATGTATATGTATACACTCACACACACACACACACATATATATATATATATATATATATATATATATATATATATATATATATATATATATATATATATATATATATATATATATTACGCCAATAATAAATTCATTCGAAAACTATTTTGGAAGATAAGAAAATTTTGTTACAAACAAGAAAGAAGAAATGGCGATCATTGATCCAAACGAAGATAATACATTAGAGAGGGGGAAGTCGGTACTGGACATAATTTGGGGCTTGGAAGACTTTACGATATCCGTTGAGGAAAAATGTTACATTCCAAGAATATAACAAATGTGTAACTAGCAATTGCGAAATTACAAAATAAAAAAACCGTCACTTTACAGCGCATTAACACTGAAATATATATGTCAGAAAGTATATGGGTCACTGTTAAAATTATATGTGACATATCAATGTCTTCAGTTTCTTTGTTACGTTAAATCCCATTGTGAATTATGTACGTGGTAGTTAGTTAACTGATGTCGTATCTATGATAGAGAAGGCTATGAAGCTATCCACTTCATCCCCCGAAAGGCTGTTGACTTGTTGAACAATCGTCAACAGAAAGAAGTAGATGTCGATCACACAAACACACACACACGTATTTATCTATATATCCGTCAATCTACATACACTTATACACACTATTTTAAGCAATAATAATAATAATAATAATAATAATAATAATAATAATAATAATAATAATAATAACAATAATAAAAACTATTTTCAATAAGGAAGCAGTCAAAATCATAGTATTATATAGGTTTTAAAAAATATTTACCATAACACCACATTAATTACAGAATCAATTTTCCCATAATAAGAATAATCGAACCTGCTTGAGTTTTCTTAAAAAACAATCTGTTATCGGAGGAAGTGTAATTCTTATGGAATGGTGACATATTAAGTCTCGCATTCCAGGAAGAAGGTCGCTCAATTGCAACAAGCCGACGTGCAATCCAGATTGCACGGCTGCAAACTAGAGCATGAAATTTGTGTCGGAAAGCCGATTATATCAATATGTTTACCAGTGTCAGTGTAATCATATTGCGGGATTAACAACTTCGTAGTACGTGTACCAGTGGGTGAAATGTTACTACAACTAAATTTATCTATTATGATTCAATTTCAAATAATAGCATTAGTAATGATGTGATTAATAGTTAAAATAATTCGCAGTATTACATTAAAATAATACTAACAGCAATGGTGATAATAATAATAATAATAATAATAATAATAATAATAATAATAACAAGTGAGCAAGTCCTGAACGCGGACATGGTCCTCGTAGAGGACATACCTCCGCCAAGGTGACCTAGAGCGCCATATGTCCTAGAATCATGAATTGATGTGACTTCGACCTTCACATGACCTTGACCTTCACGTGACCTTCAAGTGACCTTGACCTTCACGTGACCTTGACCTTCACATGACCTTGGCTTCAAGTGACCTTGATCTTCAAATGTACTTGACCTTCACGTGACCTTGACCTTCAGGTGACCTTGACCTTCACGTGACCTTGACCTTCACGTGACCTTGACCTTCAAGTGACCTGCTTGACTTTTGACCTTCAAGTGATCTTTGTTCATTTGCCACTGATACTTAATATGACATTGATATAATGCACCAATATGACCTTGACCTTTGACCTTTATAAATTTGAACATCACCCATGGGTTGCGCCTGGACTAGGACTTCCCTGTTGGCTTATGCAAAAGTCAGTGCTTTATTTCTGTCTCTTGATATGGCCACTTATGTCATAGTGACACCAGTGACCCCTGTGACCTTGACCTTGGGGTGACCTTGACCAAAATTTAATCAGTTCTTCCATACACATTGGGGAACTACTTGGCCAAGTTTGAAGTGATTCCGTGTAGAAATGTGGCCTCTACGTTGTCCACAGACAGACAGACAAACAGAGAAACAAACAAACAAACAAACAAACAAACCGAACCGAAAACATACCCTCCTGGCGGAGGTAATAATAATAATAATAATAATAGCAGCAATAGTAATAATAATAATAATAATAACAATAATAATAATAATAATAATAATAATAATAATACTAGCAGCAATGGTAACAATAACAACAACAACAACAACAATAATAATAATAATAATAATAATAATAATAATAATAATAATAATAATAAATAAAAAATATTTTAATCTGGTTATGATACTTCGTGAACTTTACTATTCCAGAAAATACTTATTATTGCTCCTGACGACAACAATAATTACAAAGCATGAGGAAAAATCACACAGAAATCAGTCATACTTAATCTAGGCAAATTTAGGTTTTTATTACACCCAGTACCTTTAAGAGATTTAGGGGACATAAGTTATCTTCGGATGTTGATATGAAAGTTAAAAAAGATTTTTTTGTAAAAATTAACAATTCTAAAGGGATACCTCTTTACCTTGTAACCTTGAAAAGAGGGAAAGGGAATGTTTATTTGTGTTAATTAATCATGGTACAATACTAAACCTTACAGATAGCTTAAAAATAAAACAAAACCTGTACTAAACTATCAATCATTATAAACAAGGAGACGAGGGTGGTAGATAACATAGTAGTTAAAACGATGAATTACGGTATTAAGACGCCCACGAAACAGCTGATCGTGCTAAATACGATGAAGTCTGATCGAGGGGAGAGTTCCCCAAGATAGGCATAATGGAGTGACTTCCCCTTCCTTAAAAGGGCAAAGGTGACGGGCCGAGAATGCAATATCTAAAAGGCGTTAGCTTAATTGGTAATGCTGAAGGGAACCCTGGAGATAGATTCAGTCCATCAACTGATAACGTAATGTGATGTGATTTACTTTTAGTTGGTGAGAATATTAGATATTATGAGTGTTTTCTTATAGTTATGGATATGAAGTGTTTTGAATGTAAATATTTTTTTTTTTATTATGAATGATGCGTGATAAAGCATTAAGAGTAAGTTTAATGATCTTTTATTCTTTTAAAATCCTGATCCATCAAAATATAGTGAAGATAGTTTACTCAATTTGAAAACAGAAATAGTTTTTTTTTTCTGGTGGAATGTGGAGGCAGATATGCATTATGTATAATCAAATATATACATATTATATATGCATATATGTACTTATACACACACACATATATATACATATATATATAATATAATATAATATATCTATATATATATAATATATATATATATATATATATACATGTATATATTATTATATATATATATATATACATATATATATATATATATATATATATATTCAAATAAGCCATATATTTTAATACCTTAATGTCTGGATTCTCTCTTATACCTCGAGATCAGAGACCCAAGGGGGATTCACTCAGACAATAGCCTCAGGCCGCCCGGGGGAATCGAACCCTGGTCTGGAAACTGGTATGACAGTGGCATAGCATTTAGCCAAGGAGAGAGATATAAGTCGATGACAATTCTCCTGTACTTATAACTGTCGAATTCAGGTATTTTGTACTTAGAATTGAAATCAACCCATTTCCACAACCGTAGGTAGTTGGTGTTTGTACTTGGCATTAGATTAATGAAATCTTGCACATTTAGACGTGTTTTTCATTTATAAATAAGTCATATTCTAATACCTTAATGTCAAGACATTAAGGTATTAAAATATATGGCTTATTTGAATATGGAAAACACTCCTAAATGTGCAAAATTTATTATATATATATATATATATATATATGTATATATATATATATATATATACATATATATATATATATATATACACACACACACACACTACCCGAATATTCGTGACTAATCAGGAAGTGTCTCGTGCTACCTATTGCCTTTTATTTTCCAGTGGTATTTGCTTATACAAAAATTACGTGCACCTTTATGATTCTTACATAAAAGTCTATATATATATATATATATATATATATATTTACATGTGCTTATAAACACACACGTGTTTGAGTTTTTAAATATGCATATACTGTATATGGACATAAACTCTACATCCATGCCTATACAGTGGATGGATTCGGTAAACAAATATATAGACATATATCAGTGCCAGCAAAATTACCTATATGTGCAGCAGCACAAAGCAGGTGGTGCAAGCATTCCGACAACTGCTCTAATCTCTAATCTACTCAGAGCTTTGCGTCACCAGCCTATCAATATATCGACATTCACTGGAAATTGAAATAGGTTTTAACATCGCCCAATACTATTAATGCTTTTATATAACACCTGGGCTAACATACGTACGAACACATACATTACCGATATTCCAATACGAAAGCGAGGTCACGAAGATCTGTCTGTTATAAGTGTAGGTGTACAGTCCTGATGAATGGTATATGCCA
>NC_090765.1:12638237-12655737 GCF_036898095.1 Palaemon carinicauda | reverse complement strand
AGTATATGTCTCTCTCTCTCTCTCTCTCTCTCTCTCTCTATATATATATATATATATATTATATACATATATATATATATATACGCGCTTATATATCCATCTATATATCTATCTATATATGTATGCATATATATATATATATATACACAAACAACTTACATATGCATTTATATCAATGAATAGCATAATATTATATATATATATATATACACACACAACATATATATATACATATATATATATATATATATTCATATCCAAACAGCATACATATGAATTATATTCATGAATATCATATAAATATATATATATATATATATATATACATATAAATATATATGTATATATGAATATATATGTGTATACAAATGAGTTTATATTCATGAAAAAATATATCTATCTATCTATCTATCTATCTATCTATATTATATATGTATATATACACTGTATATATATATATATATATATATATTGAAATGAGTTAGCGGCTAGAGTGGATATGAATGTGTTGAGCTGGTTTGGCCATGTTGAGAGAATGGAAAATGGCTGTCTGCTAAAGAAGGTGATGAATGCAAGAGTTGATGGGAGAAGTACAAGAGGAAGGCCAAGGTTTGGGTGGATGGATGGTGTGAAGAAAGCTCTGGGTGATAGGAGGATAGATGTGAGAGAGGCAAAAGAGCGTGCGAGAAATAGGAATGAATGGCGAGCGATTGTGACGCAGTTCCGGTAGGCCCTGCTGCTTCCTCCGGTGCCTTAGATGACCGCGGAGGTAGCAGCAGTAGGGGACTCAGCAGTATGAAGCTTCATCTGTGGTGGAAATGTGGGAGGTTGGGCTGTGGCACCCTAGCGAGTACCAGCTGAACTCGGCTGAGTCCCTGGTTAGGCTGGAGGAACGTAGAGAGTAGAGGTCCCCTTTTTTGTTATGTTTCTTGTTGTTGTCGGCTACCCCCCAAGTTGGGGGAAGTGCCTTTGGTATATGGATGGATGGATATATTGAAATATAAGCTGACCATCTATAAAATTCATAATAATTCTATTAATGTTGGAATATTCTCTCTCTCTCTCTCTCTCTCTCTCTCTCTCTCTCTCTCTCACACACCACTATATATGTCCAAATATACCTCATCCACTTTAAGGCCCATTACCAGGACTCCCCAGCACAACTGGCAGGCACTTTAGTCCAGAATATCGGTGCTACCGACTGTTTCATTGTCAAAAACAAACACAAGCTGACATACACATGAATACACTCAAAGTGCAAAGCATCGGTATGTTTACACGTGCAGAGTGAGATACATACTGGGCATACGAACATTTTGCAATTGTGTTTAAGTAAATGCTTATCAACGGTACATTTCACGGCTGTCAGCCATTTATTTTTCTCTAAAGGATGGTTTAGTCAGTGACTTTCCGAGGTTACATATATTCTATGATCAGTTTACATGCAATCCTAAATTGATCGTAAATAAAAAAAAATATAAATATAAAATTAAAGGGTAAAATATGCATATTTTTTAAGATATCAACAACCAATATACTTTTTACTAGTCATTGATAGTAGAAATAGTTTCCGACGATATTTCTTTACCATAATCAAAATAGTTTCATTGTTAAAAAGGTAAAGTAAACTTGGAAATAAAACTTTTCAAAAGTACAAAAACATGTTAATAAATTTTCAAAAGATTTAAAGTATTAGAAGAAATTCATAATTAAAACAGTTCTAGAATGAATTTCTAACGACTCAAAGTATCTGGGAGGTTACTATGATGTGATACACATTTCAAACAGGTTCAAGCCATTACTGTGTAGGTTAACAGCTACTTAGGTAAGATAAAAGGCAAATCAAATTATCATCTTCAAGTTTCTAAAAAATCTCATAAGTTTGTGGACTTTAAAGGACTGTGAAGTAGAGAGCTTATCCTGAATTACATTCAAAAGGTCAAAAGTTAAGTATGTTCAAGAGTTCTGAACGTGAACTCTTGAATACTTCGGGTAAACTGTTTCATGATGAAATTTTACCTATCACTGGTTTCTCTAAAAGCAGCTAAAATAGTTTTTTAAATAATATAAGAAACTAGAATTGCCTTTAATGATACTGAAAGTAGTCTACTAAAATTTAAATGATGAAGTTTATGAAAATGTATACAATTTTTCTTTCTCAACTAATTAAAATCTGCCCCAAGAAATGCACATCTTGCAAAAGGAATTACTTGATTACTAACGGTACAAAAGACTGGGAATGATAAGAGGAAAGAGGGAAATAGCAAGAATGGAGCAAGAAATAGCAATAAGGAAGAAAGAAATGGCAAGGAGGAAGTGCAAAAAGAAGGGAAGTGAGAAATAGCAAGAATGAAGTAAAAAATAGTAATAAGGAAGCGAGAATTAGCAAGGAGGAAGAGAAAAATAAAAGGTGGGAAGTGGGAAATAGCAAGAGGGGAGAGGGAAACAGCAAGAATGAAGAGAGAAGCAGCAAGAAAAAAGAGAGAAACAATCAGAAGGAAGAGAGACATGGCAAGCGAGAAGTGAGAAATAACAAGAAGGAAGAGGGAAATGACAAGAGGGAAGAGAGAAATAGCAAGGCGGAAGTGAGAAATAGCAAGAGGGATGGGGGGTTGTAGCAAGAATGAAAAGAGAATTAGGAAGATAGAGAGAGAGAGAGAGAGAGAGAGAGAGAGAGAGAGAGAAATAACAGAGGATGTGGAAATATCGGTAACGAGAGAGAGAGAGAGAGAGAGAGAGAGAGAGAGAGAGAAATAACAAAGAGGATGTGGAAATATCGGGAACGAGAGAGAGAGAGAGAGAGAGAGAGAGAGAGACGTAGTTGTAACTAGAGTAAGAGGTTGTAAAGGATTTAGGAAACAAAGAAGCAAAGGTCACTTTCATAAAATGAGAGAGGAGAGAGAGAGAGAGAGAGAGAGAGAGAGAGAGAGTCACGTTGTTGTAACTAGAGCAAGAGGTAAAGGATTTAGGAAACAAAGAAACAAAAGTCACTTTAACAAAAACGAGAGAGAGAGAGAGAGAGAGAGAGAGAGAGAGACGTGGTTGTAACTAGAGCTAGGGGTTGTAAAGGATTTAGGAAACAAAGAAGCATGTCACTTTCATAAAAATGAGAGAGAGAGAGAGAGAGAGAGAGAGAGAGAGAGAGAGAGAGAGATTATTTCCCTATATACTTGAAAACAATAACGAATTAACAATTCAATCTCCTTGAAATTTTTGTTGTTGTCGCATAACTCTACTTGAACATTTCTACCTGTTTCATGAATAAAAAAAAAGTGCCATTTACAACCATTTATAAATCCGATTAACTCTCAGAATAAAATGTTCAGTAAATCATTCGAATGAAACGGGATATATTTCATTTCTTCCAAAGCTCTTGATCCATTGTGACACTATGAGCACAATCTATTAATGAACTATATGCTTTAACAGGAATATTCCAGGTAAAAGATATACACATACTCTGAAGAACATTTACGACAAAATTCGAATAAAGCTGTGATTCATCTTTAAAATACAGAGATATAAAACATATGAACGTTTCCATATAGTCTAATGAATTTTAAAAGATAAGTAACAGCATAATCTCTTTTAAATGTATTTTTTTTTTTTAAAGATTACCTTTTGTCTATTTAGAGAAAGATTTTATCTCCCTTCTGAAATGTCAGGTTTTTTTATTCGTCCACTTTTTCTTATGCTTTGTTAGACTTGTGCTACCTCTGGGGCATTACATTATCTATACCAAAACTCCTTTCATCAAAGTAGGATGGAATGCTTCAAGACCCTCCACCTCCCTACGTAACATATACATAAATTTACCCAATAAAAACGTTTCACATTATTCAGTTCGTGTCCAACACCTAAAAAAATGAAAAAAATAAAAAAAGACGTTTTTCTTATGGTCTACCGGATATCTTATGGTAGAAGATATACTAACTTTAAATCATAGTTGTGAACATGAAAGCCACTGTAAAAGGAGCCATAAAACGAAGAATGTTCTCTTTTTTATACCTCGTAACGACTTTCATTAAAGTTCATATTAACAACAGCAAGTTATGGCCTTCTTCCTTTTTCAACACAAGGGAAATTATCAACTATTTCGAAATAAATTGATTCTCCTTTGAGTATTCTTTGCTTCATACAGAAAAGAAAACAACGAGAATATTACACGTAATCGCTATCCTCCTACTTAGGGATATATTCAAAACGTATATAAGAGTAAATTCAGTATCTCATATTTAGAAAATAATGAATGATGGCGCCTTTGCGCAACCTGCATGACAGCCATCGAAATGGGAGACAGACATACAATGAAACGCAAACAATGCACACACTATCAATTATTGCGGTTAAGTCCCCTGTCACAAAGACAAACTTTACTGAGAGAGAGAGAGAGAGAGAGAGAGAGAGAGAGAGAGCTTTCGTATATCATGAAAGTCAATTACGAAACAATTCAGGAAATCGATAATAAAGCTGTCATTACGATGCTCGCCCTCTAACGTAATTATCATTTCCGATTTTCTCTTTCGCCCTCATTTGGCCTTTTTATATAAAGACTGATGGGGAAGGGCAATTTCAATGCCCTTTTTTAGTCCACGATGGAAAGGAAAGGAAAACCTGGAAGGACGCAAAGAAATCAATTGAAAGTTATCACCAGCGGGGTTGTGGATATAATAGAATTTTACTTGCAATCAAGTATACTGTTTTGTGGATTGTGATTTCCCGTGACATTATCAATGTCTACCAATTATGAATGACAATAGAGATCAAAATCTTGACATGATAAAAAGAACACGTCTTTATTTTTTCTTTATTTTTTTTTCTTTTTAAGGGCTCGAGAATCGAACGATGGCCCTTCAGTTTATGACAAGCTGAATCCACTATCATTTACCACTGCATTAAAGAGAGAGAGAGAGAGAGAGAGAGAGAGAGAGAGAGAGAGAAGGCGGATGGTAAACATGTCTGTCTTCTAGAGCTCTTCATGCAAGATCTCTTTCCACGTCATCTCAGTAGAAGTATCTCTCCCAAAACGTCCAGCTCGAGGATTAAGATTAACGTTACGCGTATATGTCACTTCTACCAGAGACTCTATCCAGAAACGAGACATGAATTGGGGAGAAACTTGTTTTATCCGATAAACATAAAGTGAATATTGCACTTTAGAATAAAAACACTACTTGGAAAAAAATCCTCTTGAGATAGGCCTATCTTCTTAATAATTATTCATTCATATCTTATTAGAAATATAATTGAAGTAAGAGATTTTAACAGACAATCTGTTTTCAAGCCATTTACCATTCAAGCTAGAGTAGAGCACTATATTTTCTAAACTTCATCATTATCAGAGATATACAAATTACCAGAAACAAATGGTAAACCGATATCTTCGGACAGATCTCATAGAACGCGATAACAAAATGTGAAAAATAGGGGGTGAGTGAGAGCATTATCTCCATTTGTAGTACACGAGAGAGAGAGAGAGAGAGAGAGAGAGAGAGAGAGAGAGAGAGAGAGAGAGGCTAAAAGTCAAAGATTTATATTTTCCTTCAAGAAATTTGTGTAGAAATATTTGGCTTTGGTTTAGTCAGACTGGGAGGAGTTTTTTCTCAGCCATGGCTTATCCAAAGTTCTACGCAGATATATCTAGAGGGAGGGTCAGGTTCCGAGATGAGGATTGAGGGAGGGGGAGAGTCCAGAAGGGAGTGTCATTCAAGAGAAATCTCGGAGGGAAGTCAAAAGGAGAAAAATTTATCAGAACGTTTTGATGTTTACTACTTTCTTTTAACAAGTACAACTTCAGATCAAATCTATACTGTACATCTATTCTTTTTAGCACATTTATACTATGGTGCATAAGAATCTCTGAATCAAAATAAACATTGAATTAGTTACTAAATTTATAAATAATACATGTTTAATATATATATATATATATATATATTATATATATATATACATATATATATATATATATATATATTTATATATATCTATATATGTATATATATATATATATATATAACAGAAATATTCAGAGAAGAAAAAGTAAGTCAGGTCAATTAATCCCGATTTAAACACCACTTAATAACTACTTAACTAGAAGTGGATCACCATATTGTTTATTTCATAAATGAAAACATCAGTAAACCCAATATTAAAGTTACTTTTTTCATGCATGTTAAGTACAGAAATTAATTCTAATAATTCTAACATACACCCGACAATAAGAACAAAATATTTACCGCCCCAAATACTTCACATGCCATCCTTTCGGTACCCTTCTCTAACTCCATTTTCATTTCAAGTTAACTCTCTCTCTCTCTCTCTCTCTCTCTCTCTCTCTCTCTCTCTCTCATCCGAAAAAATCCTTCCCTGCAGCTGATGCAGTCGATGGAATGTCATTTTCGCTGGGGATGAAGAACATCCAGACTTGAACGCTGTGACCGTCTCCTAAAAACCGAGATCAAGAATGCGAGGAGGGTTTAATATGCTTGTTATACTCAGATGCCTTTAAACACACGCACACACATGCATACTGAAGATACATACAAGCAAATACAAACGTGTCATAGTATAACTCAAAGATTTACTTCGTGTTTCCTGAACACTGACAAGTCATGCGTCTTGGGTGTCATGTTTGCAAAAGGGGTAACATTATCTATGAAGTCAGATTTATTTGGAGAGCTGAGTCAGTTTCCGCGTCTTTACCAATATAGAAAAGGAAAAATACTTTTTCACGCAATGATTGGGATAACTTAATAATGACAATAACTTTTTTTTTTTTAACAAAAGGCAATACTATGCTAGCAATGGATTCATCTGCAAAATTCACTTTGACTGGTAACTAAATGTTCTCTTCTCATGATGGTCAATACAAGACGAAATCAAAATGGGAGAAGAGATATTAAGACATTTCCTTTGCGGAAACCTTTAGATCGTCCACTTGAAAGAGGGAAGAATATAGGGATCATGAAACAGGAAAAAGCACAGTTTTATATCACATGGAAAGACATAAATCCACTGAATTACTGATATATGTATATATATATATATATATATATGCATATATATATACATACATATATATATATATATATATATATATACATATATATATATATATATATATTATATACAAATAGCATTATCACTGCTCAGAATTCCTTTTCGGCTTGATTATTTTAGGATTCTGTAAATGTACACGGATTTTTAAATTAAAACTTCCATCAACCTTCCATTTTGATTGATTTATAATTAAATAAAAAGGGAAATAACTTCCAGAATAAACAAGAAAATATTAATGATTAGAAGAATATATATGTCTCCATTTAATACTGAAAGTAGAAACACCATTATAATTATTATGAATCTCTACCCCTCGAGAAAACTCCCAAAGCGACACTTTGCAACTGCTCCATATTATGCAAGAAGCGACGCCTCATTGTTTTCTTTTGTCTGAAAAGAACAACCTCCGCGAGTGGCAAATCCATAATACATTTTCTCGAAAACTAGAGTCAAAAGTGAAAAAAAGGCTTTACACGGAACAATTACGTGATGGAATATTTGCTAGGTTTACGTGAAAATTATTTAGCAAGCAATAAAGAGAACAGTTTGATTAAGAGCATCTTATAAAGGAACAATTTTTTACCCAAACACTTTCTCGCGATGCTATTTCTCGTCTCTCCGCGAATATATGGTTCATCATCATAAAACGCCGTTGGTGGTTGTAACATGATAAAGTATCGTTAGTTTCAATAGGCCATAATTTCTACTTGGTTTTTACATCCGTCATAAACTTTAGTTTATGGTTACACTCCACAATATCATATTGAGGTATAACATACTAGGTATTAATTACTCCGCACAATATATGACGAAATAACGAAATCAATTTTATAGTCCTTTTGTGGTTTAAAGCGACCGAGAAGCTATATTTCTCCTTCTTTTACATCAATTGCTTTTTATATATACAGGAGGGTTAACTGACTCAGGAAACAAAGAGAAAGAAAGGCTTTCTCTCTCTCTCTCTCTCTCTCTCTCTCTCTCTCTCTCTCTCTCTCCTAGAACAGTGGTTGCAGCCTCAGTAGCTGCAACGACTTGGGGCAAAATTGCAATGCTTTGTTTATAGCCCAGAAAGAAATGATTGTTGGTGAGAAGGTATTACGTGAATGGAGGAGAATGAGGAGGAAGATCAAGGCAAAAGGAGAACGCAGCAAGCAATTGAGGCCTCAAGCAATATATGAACAATGGGGATAAAGGGAACGACTATCTCTGGGGAGGATAGGTGGAGAGGAGAGGAGGGAGGGAGCTGTTTAGTGAGTTGCCCTCAGGAAAAAGTGCAAAAATCAATGGACAAAAACACACACACACACACACATATATATACACATATATAAATATAAATAATATATATGTGTGTATCTATATATATGTATCTATCTATATATATATACAGTATATATATATATATAATATATATATATATATATAATATATATATATATATATATATATACACACACAGATGTATGAATACAAATAATATATATGTATGCATATATATATATATATATAAAGATGGATATATATATATATATATATATATATTTTATATATATATATATATATATATATTTATAAATTTCATATGTGTGTACCCTTTTACTAATATTATGTGAGAAAGATGGCTTATCAGTTTGAAGATTTCAAAAGAGAAATAAATCGGCCATTGCTAGGAGTTTTGGCAGACGAAAGAATATTTGCATAGTAATGGCAAAATACTTCTTGGAGCTATATTTACAGCATGTGTATGAGAGAGAGAGAGAGAGAGAGAGAGAGAGAGAGAGAGAGAGAGATCACAATACTTCAAAATGCATTATAACTATAAAAATTATATAAATCAAAAAGTCTGTTATCGATATTGATAAAGAGGAAATATAAAAAATAAAAGCATCCTAACAATACAGAGGGATATATTCGTAAGAAGAGAAGATATGGATATAGAATAAATCGTGAAGAATCTGGAAAATTGGTGTCGAAAATCTGAAAAATCAAGAAAGAATAATATCCGAGGAAATAAGAAAAGAAGTACATGGAAGAAAAGGAAACAAGAGAATAAACATCAGAAAGTATAATAAAGATTTTTGAAAGAGAGCATAGTCTTTAATGCAAAGAAATCTTGAAATGAAAGAATATAGGAAGAAATAGGATGGTAGGGAAGATAAGTTGAAATGAAAAAGAAACATACAAAACAGTAAAGTAAAAAAAAAAAGTGCTCGAGCACTACAAATTATGGGGAACAACGGCTGGAAAAGAACAAAAGTTGCCAGCAAAATGTTGGAAGAGAAAATGCTTTGAAGATGAATACTCGGCAATGAAACCTGTGGAGAAACGGAAAAGGCTGCGAAAATGAGATTACAATCTGGTGGGGAAACTAATTAATACTACGAGAAATAAAATGAAAGCATCGTTAACGTGAAGATATGAGATAATAAAAAGCCATAAGAAACTAGAAGATTTGAGTTGAGAATTAAATGTTGTCAAGGCAAAGTATGAGAATCTGAGATATATATGAAAAAAAAAAAATCAAACATTATGAATGCCAAAATGACATAATTAACACCACACACACACACACACACACACACACAAGTATTTTAAAACAAAAGAGAACAAATCTTAAATATGAAAAGCAAAGGAGTTGAGATAACATTTGGAAGAAACTAATAGGAGAAAAAACTATCAGATTAATCAGACTGAAAGTTACGAAACGTCCAACTAAAAAAAAAAAAGAAAAAAAAAGGAATGAGAGCTAAGAAATAAAGATGAGAAAAGAGGCTGTGATGTATTGCAATTAAGGCCCCAGATGGTAAACACAACAATTCTGCTGGAAAGAAAGACAAACAGAGAGAGAGAGAGAGAGAGAGGAAGAGAGAGAGGAGAGAGAGAGAGAGAGAATTCTAATAATGTAAAAGGTCTTAGAATAGACAATATGATATGGCAGGGAAATACATAAAAAAAATCGTTTAAATTAAGAAAATTTAATTTTCTCTTAGTGATAATAGTTTTCTTGTGTAATTGTTAATATATCTTACTTTTCAAAGAGCCGAGTCTCTCTCTCTCTCTCTCCTCTCTCTCTCTCTCTCTAAACCATAAATATCTTTTTTACAATTAGTATCCCTTGCATAAAATGAAGAAAAACTAAGGCCCCAAATACCCTACAAAAAAAAAACAAATCCGTGTTTCAAGTGAACATCAAAGGCAACGAAGTTCAATCTCCTACATAAAGAAAATACCACTTTAAAAGAAAAAAGAATCTCAGAAACAGAAATTAAATTACAACTCCACGATTATTATCATAATATTATCGGAAAAGTTTTTTAATAACAGCGATGTAATCGTATCATTGTCCAGACTAAGCGAGTTTTTATTATCAATGATCAATCTATGAAACCAATAATATGTACACAATAAAGAGATAGGATTTTCAATTTAGCAGATCATTCAGCATGATGAAGAAAATGCAACAGATTTTATGATGATGTGTTATTCTTAACAATAATACACTTCAGTTAAATTTATGTTACAAACCACTAAGCTCTTTAGCAATTCCGAAATATACGCGAAAATTATAGCTATCAATGCTAAACCTAATCGAGATGTGTAATAAGATTAGGCTTGAAAAGTCAAATTTCAATATTTCGTACATTAATAATATGTGAAGTTATTACATGAAAATAATTACAATGACGCAATTTTATACCATATTAATCACAGTTAAATTTACCTGTGAAGCAGTCTGTTGAATTTATTGATGATACATTCAGCTCTGAAAAAAATATTCACCAAAGGGAGGTAAGTCCGAACGTCTGGCTTTTATACCATCATCCTGACCATCTGATCATCCTTAGGGGCAACATAATTGAATTCCAAGAGATCGACACAAAAGAGAATTACCAACAGGCACCAAAGAATATTGTTTAGAAACGGAACAAAGAATAGCTAGGATATTTTTGTAAATAACCCCGAAGTAAATTCTTATGAAAGCAGATATATACGGAAATTTAATGAAATATATACATAAGTCGTATTATATATGATACATATACATATATATATATATATATATATATACACATATATATACATACATACATACATACCTATATATACATATATATACAATATATATATATATTATATATGTATGTATATGTATAAATATATATATATATATATATATGTATGTATGTATGTATGTGATGTATATGTATACATATATATATATATATATACATATATATATATAAATAATTCATATATATATATATATATAAATAATTCATATATATATATATATATATATATATATAATTCATATATATAATCCAATAGCAGTATTTCTAATGAGTATAACAATACAGTAAAGATGATTAAAGGGAGAAGCTACAATGTTTGAACAACAATGTCAAAAAATCTAGATAAAAAGTAAGGAATTTATAATATGCAAAAATAGATAACATTACCTATTGTAACGCAAAGAGAACACTATTAGTAACAAAAACGAAATGAAAATCAAATTACATTAAAATAGAAACAGTCAATAATAATAGCAAAAAAATAATAAAATACACATAAAGGAAAAAAAAAAATACGAAAACACAATAAAAAAACAAACTCCAAAAGAACAAAGGTAAAGATGCCATCCACACAACACCAAATGAATCTGGTCACAAGATTATTACAAAGAGAGAGAGAGAGAGAGAGAGAGAGGAGAGAGAGAGAGGAGAAACCGATGATAGGAAGCAATTAAGTAGAAGAGGCCATGACGCTGAGGGGTGAGAAGACGGACGAGCTGTGGCAGGAGGGAGAGATGGGAAGGCTTCTAAAAATACGGATTTATTCCTGATGAAATGCACCTTGGGATTTCTTATGACGGTAATGTTGTTATGAAAAAATAAATGATAACAAGCATGTAGATAAACAACGGTATATTGTTAGATATAAAGAAAAAACTATATATACATGTACAACATATATATACACACACACCTATATATATATATATACACACACACACACTCATACTTATTTTATTTATACACACACCACACACACACATATATATATATATATATATACACTCATATTTCTCTTATATATATGTATACATATGACTACATATCTATCTATATATATATATATATATATATAATATATATATATATATATAAATACACACACACACACATATATATATATATATATATATAAGGAAATCGTATTAATAAAATTTTTCCAAGTCAAGTACTGAGATGCAACGAAGTATAATAGGTCCTCCATATTTGTCTTTTAATTTCCCTCTCTTCCTCTTCATGCATGAATTATCCTTTCTCCTTTTCTCTCTGCTGCGATTAAACTTCGAGATGCAAATTAGGCTGCGATTATAAGAAAAAATCTAATCAATTTGAGCCTATTTATGGGTAATGAGAGGCCAGATTCGGGTGACTTAAGGTGAATGAGCGAGAAGGTAGTGCTTAAAAGGCAATCAAAACGCTTCTCTTCTGAGAGAGAGAGAGAGAGAGAGAGAGCGAGGAGAGAAGAGAGAGAGAGAGATAACAATACAAATAGATCGAAAAGAGAAACTTACATAAAGGTTTTGTATAAAACTAAAACTTTCAATAGTCATAATTTTACAACTGAAAAATTAGAATAATATTTATACCTTACATCAAAGGCATTTAATTTTTTTGCTATTTGTAACGTATCCGAAATGGAACAATTAACCAAACTACTAGAAATGGAGTTGAACACATCGCAGCGCTGTAGGAATTCAAAGTAACCATTAAGTTTATTTATGGAATAGTCTAACTTCCCAAAGACAGATGGTTCCTATACGTAGCTTTCGATTTAACATGCCGAATTCGTAGAAAATTTGTATTTTTCCCTAACTAATAGAAACCTCAAGTTATTTATTAATGGATATTCTTTCGGCGAGCTGGAAGGTAGCCAATTAAACTTTTGGTGCGAGGTAGCAACCCCACCCAGTGTTAGGGGAAATAGCCGCATATATATATATATATATATATATACATGCTCACAGGACGGTGATCTAGCCAGAGGGAACTACATTCGTAAGGTACGTTCATTTATGCTCAAGGACACCACTGGGACAAGACCTCTCCTAGCATCAACAAGCACCCAATCATTGGAAGCTCCAACCTGAAGCTTAGACAGGACTTCCTCTTCCAGCAGCAGTTGCCAAGAGATAGCCAGCCCCCTCTTGCCCATCCCCCCCCCCCTGCATCCATATCATTATTCTTATCCCCCCCCCCCTACAGTCCCTCATCCTAGGGTCTTATCCAACACCTCTAATTCCTCCTCTGTCTCTCTACACTTCTATCTCTACATCCAACTATCACCATCAGTAGCCCTTTTCCCCCAGCAGTAGCACTTGAGGTCTTAAAACTCTTTAGGGGAACTGGGAGTGCTGCACCGTCCTAAGCTCATACTTCTTCAATAGTGCCTACATAGTGTTAGAAGTTAGTATTGAATTACTGTCTCCAATAAAGTGATCATAAAAACCTCTTATTCAAAAACGGTTTTTTGGTTCTAGCGCCCTTATAATTGGAATACTATTTTTTTTGAGGTTTTTGTTATAAAGTAATCCGCTCTCCAACTTAAACCCCTTTCAAAAGCATCCCCCGTCGTTGCATCACAAATTTTTTTCGAAAAATCATAAACTAATTTTCCTAAAAAAAAATAGTGCAAATCCCGACTTATTTTTCATAAAATCACAGAAGAGGCAAATAACATTTCTGAGATGTTCAGAACTGACTTTCCATCGGAATAATGAGGAAAGTCAAGATCAGAGACACTAGTCAGGGACCTAATGATGGTTCACGTCACCTGGCAATCTGGAGTATCCTACGGTATAATACATTCATGCTTCATCCATAAACTAACAGACCAACAATTGCTATTTAGCTGAAGGTGTTGAAGTCACATTAGAAAAAAAACTTTCACCCAATACTAAGACAGCATTGCCTATCAAAAATTTTGAATTGCAGGACCCCTCGCATTAGATGGCCTTACGAAAATTTATTTTATCTCAGCAGGCAGTGTAGTATACAATCAAACTGAAGAACAAATAAAGCATGAATTGAACAACGGAATGGGGTAAAAGTATCTGCAGTTCTCAAACTACCAACAACCAAAACCACGTTCAAGGTTAAACATGAAACAGTTCAAATGGTGAGAGACTGCCTGATCAAAGGTTTACTCATTTCAGGCCAATACGTCCCTCCTAGATATCTAAGTCAGGATATCTATGTCTCTCTGTGTTGCTATGCATGAGATGTTATACATATGACAACATAAAAAAAAAAAAATACTTGCCCTAAACCTTCTAAATATAAAATTTGCTCAAATCCGTGCCTTGAAGATCACTATTAGACGACTGCCCTAACCACCTAACCAAAAGGGCATCACATGCAACGGTGACCACCCAATTATGGCAGCAAGATGCCCAAGCGAGAAACCATGGTCATGAACCAGGCGAAATCTATTAGGAACCAGCAATCCCAGACTGTACCTAACAAGACATTTGATTCAGCCTCAGAACCAAATGCTTCAAACATCTTTGTTGTACCAAACTCCAATGATGTTACGCTTCAACAATTCACAGGTAATGAGCACTGCAATGATCACGGTCAATTTGAGTGAAGCAGTCGAACCAGGCTCATTCCAATCGATGGTCGACGCTTTCTACAAAGTAAATGGTGTTCCGGTGGTAATAATCCCCAGAGAGGCTGCCAAGTTAGCTAAAAGAGTATCAGCAATGTTAAAAACGGGAAACCAGAATGATTCCAGCCCTCAAAAACACTTGACAACTAATGAAGATACGGATTCTTTAATGACTCAGAATCTCAAATCGAAGAGCCAGCAAATCATCCTAAAAAAACAACCACCACAACATCCACAAGTTTCAACCTTAACATCTGCGCCTACAGACATTTAGATGCGAGGGGCTACTACTCTATCAACCCTCCCTCATTAAACAAATAAACCCAAAATTGGACTGAGACTATACTCTTCCATCAATACAGCAAACTCCCTAAAACTGCAACTCACGTTACTTACCCTCAAGAAGAGGGTCTTTGAAAGTAAAACCATTAAATACATCTTCACTGAGAACTATGGTAATAACACAGTCATACAACTAGTTAATGATGACACTAGAACTTGATAAACTCAATTCTAAGATTGCGAGGATCAATGCTGATAAATTCCAGAGGCTGAAATCAGAATTCTTTGACCTAACAAATGGAAAAGCACCATAATGGACACTTACAGTAATTCAACACAATGTCTTAAAGAGGACATTCCCACGAAGCAAGGAACTGATTAATATCTACTCCTCTCTATACCGTCTTTTCATACTTCTCAACTCCACAGTGATACTCTACTCCACCCGCATCAAGATCTGGCAATACAATGTCTTTCAGTGCAACACCTCTAATGAGTAAAATGCCGGAACGGCAATAGCAGTAAGACGTGATATTACAGTTTAATTAATTGATGGTTTCAATCATGATTTGATTGCAGTTGAACTACAGACATTAAGGGGACCAGTAGTTGTTGCAACAACCTACATACCTGCCAGAAACCAAGTATTTCCACATCAAGATATAATCTTATCGAGACGCAATATCCCCGTCTATCTACAAGTCGACCTCAACGCAACTCACCCGGCCCTTGGCCATAATAGAACAAACATAGAGGCACCTTAATTCATGGACTAATAAATAAGAATATCATTAGGTTTCTAGGACCAGATTTTCACACATACATTAGTAGAAGAGCCTCCAGTAGTCCTAACATTCTTCTCTCTAACAGGTTTCATATCTTCAACTATTTAATCACTCAAGGCCCTTTAATAACATCAGATCATCTTCCTGTTATACCAAAACTTACTGTGAGACTCATATTGGTAGTCACTAGCCCACACTCGATATCAACAATGCCAACTGGGAACGTTTCAAGGACACTGTCGATGACTCCCTACTTAGGACGCACCTGATAATATCTTAAAGGATAAATCCTAAATAGATGATGAAATAACATTTTGGTATAGGAGGATCAAAGAAGCCTCAGAACTCTATATCCCTCTCAAAACCTACAGGATCTTACCTTACTCTAAAAGAAAACATTATCTTATGCTGTTACAGATTCGCTATAAATAAGCCCTAGATTTCATAAATATCCGAGATCCAACACTTCAACTTTACAATGCATACATAATATCCAAGAACAAATCAAAATCGAATCAATTGAACTCATCAACTCAACCTGGGAGACTTCTGGATAAATCTGAGGACACCTATTAAGAACCAGAAAAAATTCTGGAGAATGATCAGAAGACTTTTAGATTCAGCTTCTCTACCCATAGCCTACATCCTCCAAAACAATGTGAAAATCTATTCACCCCAAGGTCAGGAGGTGATTTTCAGAGACTTCTTGTCTAATGTCTACAAATTAAATTCTATAAGGAATGTAAGGTTTGATCAACAACAAGAGCAACATGTCACTGAGGTAATCCATGAACATGCTGATCGCATAATACCTTATATTATAGTATAGTAGACCCTGGTAGGCTAGACGACGAAGATCCATTTCCCAAACCAATCCAACTCCAAGATATCATCAAAATAATCAAGAGTTTTAAAAATAAAGCACCAGGCCACTCAAAAGTCAACACAACTATCCTCAAGAACCTACCCAACTCAATACTCGACTTTCTAAAGGACATCTTTAATAAAACTATGAGTATGGGATACTTGCCAAAGAAAACATAAAAATAAGGTTTGACGAATTACTTGAAGATAATTTACATACAAACAGCAGTCAATATGGATTTGCCCAGGGTAAAGGAACTTGGCTTGCATTAACCAAGTTATACAAGTTCATAGCAGTCAAGAAAAGCCTTAGATGTGGATGCAATCTTATCTCTAGACATGTTAGCTGGGCCTTCGGCAAGGTATGGCACGAGGGATTAGAATACAAACTGTTGGAAGCACAATTGCCAGGTTTAGCAACCAGGCTGATGGGCAACTTCTTAGACAACCGATTGGCCATAATCAAAATAAAATAATACATAGGACCAGAGTTCCAACTTCTGTTAGGATTTCCTCAGGGCAGTGTTCTCTCCCCATCACTCTATAACTTTTATATTAAAGATAACCCTCCTCCAATTCAAGGTTGTCTTCAAATCCTGTTTGCAGACCATCACACACAAGTCATAACGTGCCCTACTATATCTGCTATGGAGAAAGACTGTTAGGGAAATACAAAAAAATTATTAGCTATGAAAAGAAATGAAAAATAACTACAAATATGAATAAATTTCAGCTTCTCTCAATATGAGCTCACAATCCCGCGGATATTATAATCAATAACATTAGGTTTCCATTTAAACAGTAGAGTTAGAAGGTTTCAAGTTCTG
>NC_090765.1:12623237-12628237 GCF_036898095.1 Palaemon carinicauda | reverse complement strand
TACAAATACGTTACCTACACTTCAGAAAAGTTCCAAGAATAAATTAATCTCGCGGTAGATATTTAGTGGGAAAATGCGTGAGAGTTGAGGAGTAGGTTCATACATAATTCGGATTCCAGACCTTTTTAGGTGAGAAATATGAGGATAGTCTTCGGGAAAAGATAAAGGGAAAGAAAGCCAGAAAGAGCAGCAGGCTTAAAATAATAAGGTGATTATTTCTAGCAGTTCTAGTGGAATTCCTGCAGAGAAGCCTGGAAAGTATGTGTGTGAGAGAGAGAGAGAGAGAGAGAGAGAGAGAGAGAGAGAGAGAGAGAGCAACTGGTAATACGATCACAGCCTCTGAATACAATTACACATAAAACTACTTAATACCCACTTTCCCTTTAATTACAATTTTCTAGTTCGAGGTGATTTAAAATAAGTCAGTTTTATGAATATCAATGTTTTCGTGTTTCATAGATTTATAGATCGAGTTAAGCAACACGAAAGTTATCTATATTTCGTTTCTATTCCTGTTATTGATACTTTCTTTCTTTATTCTCTCTTTACGCTTTTCCGTTGATGTAAGTTACAAGGATAATAATAAATAACTCATACTTGCCTAATTCTAATAGTCCCCATAAAAAAACAAATTCGTATAAATCTATCAAAATGGTAAAATCCAGATTGAACTTTCGAGAACCCGATTGATTATAATCAAGAAAGAAGACCTGAAAGATTTAGACACATGAAAATCAAAAGGTACAATCCGCAGTATGCGTGATAAGGTTCAACGAGCTACTGATGAAACTTTTCAAGTGCATGAATTGGCTAATGTTGAGGATATTTTTGCACGGTGTTTCATCCCTGATTAAGCAGTTCAACACCTTTTAGGGTATGTGTGTGTGCGTGCGCGCGTGTATACACGTGAAACTTAACAGAGTACGTTATGTTCAGATGCACAATAGCAATAGGAAAAATTTAATCAGTGAATCTTGAGCAGAGTCATTACTGAAAATATTGAAGACGAAACCAGCTAGGGTTATAATTTTTCCTAGTATATTTTGCACATACGTCCGCACACACACACACACACACACACACACACACATATATATATATATATATATATATATATATATACACACATATACCATGCTCGCGTAATGTTTGTGTTTGTTTCAGCTAATTTCCAAACAGAAACCAGACATAAAATTACGTCTAAACAAGTGAATTCCCAAAAGACACCACTAACCTTCGGCAATAAAACTACAATGTTTGATCCAATCAAGGAATGTTTCCAAGGTTGGAGACGGATGGGGAGGTGGGTAGGTGGGTAGGTAGGTGGGTGGGGAGTCGCTAAACGTCAATTCTCGTTACACAAAGTGTTCCTAAAATACAAAAGGAAAGTTGACCTTTGACATTAGCCTTTAGCATCTGCTTCACCCCACCCCCCTCCTCTGCAGCAGCCCACTTCCGTGGAAGCTGATGACATAATGGCTTGCAGACGGGCTTTGGGGTAAATGCAACTATGAAAACAAGCGGTAGTTACAGGAAAAGTAAAAAAATGAGAAGTGAAACAACTTCAAACGCCTCTTACATGATCATAAAGACCAATTACAATGTTACAAAGAGCAGAAAGGTAAATGCTGGAACATGCTACATCAGCTAAAACAGAAGAAAAAAGTTAAAAGAGCATGTTAAGAATAGTAGAAAAATGAGAAGACAAACAATTTCAAAGACTACTTACAAGATCATAAATTACATTGTTAATAAAATCATGGGTGAATATTAGAACAAATTACATCAACTGGAACAGCAGATGGGAAAAATAAAAAGTAGAAAGAGCTGGAACATGGACAACAGCCGCAGTGTTTCAGAGCCTTAAAGGCTATGACTTCGTCTTTACATTCAAAAGGCAAACATTCGAGTAAACCCTTTACTCTTCGGGACTATTCAGTTACAGAGTTGCATTCCAGTCTTTTTGGAAAGGCCTTGAACTTTTAAGAACAAGACTTGGCAGACCGGTTTATATTACATTTTACGGGAAAGAACTTACATATTTTGCGTTGGGAAAAAATGCAGTAGGAGCGGAGGGAAGAGCGAATTTTTATATAAAATTTTAAGAATAATGCATACTTAAATTTTTTGGGTATATGTTAAAACAGTAATGAAATCTAATGAATGTATGTATATACATAAATAAATACACAAAAACACACATATATGAATACTTGCATACATACATATATATATACACACAAAAACACACACACACACACACACACACACACACACATATATATATATATATATATATATATATATAATGCTAGTTATTCTCGCCATTGAGGCCAGTTTTAATACCTGACAGTAACAAAAATGTAGGAGCATATTGTTAAACGCAACCGTTATTCTGATGACACAAATGGTTAATTAGACCTAGAATAGTCTAGAGATTGTCAATAGTCAGTACTAGTCTGGATTATTACATAGGGCTCTTTTATATATATATATATATATATATATATCTTGCATATATATATATATATATATATCTTGTATATATATATATATATATATATCTTGCATATATATATATATATATATATTTATATATATATATATACACACATACATACATACCATACATACACGTAATTTTCATCCCTTTAAATATCAAGCCTCAAATTCCTTTTAATATCAATATCCCTCTACCTCGGAATCACAGACCAAACGAGAAATTAATTTTATGATATTAATTTTTGGGCGAGTGACGATACGAATCTTTGACGAGTCGTAATCAAGATGGCAGTCCATTATTATACTCTTGACTCTGTGATCCCGAGGCGGAGTGAATTCGATATTTGAGGCATCTGAGGTTTGATTAATATATATATATATATATATATATATATATATTTGTCTGTATATATATACATTTACATTTACATATACATATACTGTACATATACATATATATAATGTGTGTGTGTGTTTGTTTGTGTGTGGGTGTTTTACCATGAAGTGGAAGGTTAAATATTTAAAAAGGAATGTCAGAATCATATATGGTAACAGAGTAACAAGTTTCATGATGAGTACCAAATAAAAAACGATAATATGCCCTGAACGATGTAACATAATTTCAAACAATCAGCGAATATATCAGTTAAAAAAAAAATTATAAATTCTAAGCCATTTACATACAAAAATTTAATAAAATCACACCACAAACCATCATATATTCAAAACGTTTTGTTTGATGTAAAAGGAGTTGAAGTAAACTGCATTTATAATTCTGTGGACCATAATTGTAAATTAAAAATGCCACACACAACTAGTAACACGAAGCAGAAAACACAGAAAAACAAATGCAAACCGAAATAGAAGCAAAAAAGAATTGAGTACAGTTCCAACAATAGAGTAAATTGATTTGGAATCGTGTAATCCTAGGTCAAAGCTGACCCATCGCTCACAACAAGACTCTAATGGCTAAGCAAAAAAAAAAAAAAAAAAAAAAAAAAAGGGTGTTCGTTTTCTCTATTCCGAAAAAAGATCGAAAATAATTGAATAAAAAAATGAAACAGAATAATTCAAGAAATAGAAGGAGAATGAATAGGCTTTGAAGAATGAAATCCAATATTGCTCAGGAAGTGTCAACACTCCAATTGCTTCTTGCGCAGTATATACGATCATAAAACACGTTACGAATATGACCATAGAAATGTATGTGTGTGTGATTATGTTTGTGTATCCACATAAGGAAAAGTGAAAAGACTTGATTGGAGTTAGTATTATTATGATCATTATTATTACCATTATTATTATTTGCTAGGCTACAAGCCTAGAAGCGAAGTCAACAGAACTTCAGTTTCTTGGGCCCAGCTTCGATTCTCTGGTTGACCAGAAGCTATTATGTTTGAGTTGATTCCCATTGGATGTCTGATCCCGAGGTAGAGAGAATCCAGATATTAGGAGGAGTATAACATATACCTTATATGAATATACCTCCATATGTATACATACATGCATACACATATAGGTACATATATATATATATGTATGTATATATATATATATATATATACACACACACATATATATATATATATATATATATATTTATATATATATATATATATATATATATAACAATTAATTTTGTGGCGGTGCGGAGAGTATAATACTCATGTTATACATATACATACGTCTATATGTATACACAAATGTACAGTATATATATATATATATATATATATATGTAAATATCACCCACGAATGGCATTTAATACCGAATTCTATCTTGGGAATATGTATCCACTTGGAATTCATTTTATGGTAACAGCTTCTGGCCGGGTGGGGATTCGAACCACCACCTCTTCGGCTGGAGACTATGCCTGCAGTGACCATGCCGACTGAGCTATCAAGAGAGACTAAAAAGTTTATGACAAGTTCCCGTACATATTCCTGTCGAATTCAGGAATCTGTTCACAGACTTGAAATAAACCCATCTCCACCATGATAGCTGAATCGTGAGTTTGCAACACGTGGTTATTTTAATTTTTTTATCTTTTTTTTACATAAGGCTGCAAACCCGATTTTCCAGACGGCTGATTAGCCCTCAAAATTTACAGACTAGCTACTAGCAATACGTTTGGGTTTAAACTGGGAGGCTCATTCAACCTTTTTAGAGGATCTTCGGTCCCAAGAAATTTAATATTCCCTCGTTTCTCAAGCTACTGTAATTTGGATTGCTCAGTTCCAGTCAGTATCTATCATTCGCAGAATAAACTGAAAAAAAAAATAGCACTAATAATGATGAAAGGTCCCCCCTTGAAGTGTAATCCACAACAATCATCACTCAAATAAGATTAGAAATTTATCAGCAGACCAATGGAAATACGACGATCAGGACTATTATCCCCAGTTACTGTAAAGTAGAACGGATTCACTCACCCAGTCAGTCATAATAGAAGCAAACTAATGACAACCACAGCAGAATGACTTACATCATAAGAAAA
>NC_090765.1:12608237-12618237 GCF_036898095.1 Palaemon carinicauda | reverse complement strand
AAGTGGTCAGTATTTTGGAAAATGTCCTGCCCTTTTCACTGTCAATCATGAGTAGCCTTTAAAGACCTTTAAACCTTCAAGCACAAAGAAAAATAGTTTAGTATCACAGATAATGGAAACCTTACAGTGACACCCTTAAAATTCTACATTGGTCGATCTATTTATATGGAGCGCTCATTAAAGATATAGTACGCTATAACAAGCTGGAGTCATCAAAAGTAATCAACGGCCCAGTTTTTTTTTTTTTTAAATAGAACCATTACGAGTAGTCTGCATAGGGCTTTTATTAGAAGAAAGTTCCCTAGAAATATTACAACAAAGTTACTACCTATACCTTTAAGAAAAAAAGAAATTCGCACACGCACACACACACACACACACACACACACATATATATATATATATATATATATATATAGATGATGCCCAAATGTTTTTGAATTATCAGTTTATATAAACAGCAGATTAATACTTTCCCCTACTGGAATATATCTATATCTATATATATATATATATATATATATATATATATATACATATATATATATATATATATATATATATATATATATACATATATATACATATATATATATATACTGTATTTATATATATACATATATATATATATATATATATATATATATACTGTATACTATGTATATATACATACATAGGTATACATGCGTATATATAAGTGTAAAGGATACTGAAATAAATGTGCAACAAAAAGGGACATGGACATACACACACAGAAGAAAAATAAAAAAAAACGCAACAAGGAGACGAGAAAGAAGGACGCTACAGTTAGAAGGCATAAAACATTACAATGAGAGAGAGAGAGAGAGAGAGAGAGAGAGAGAGAGAGAGAGAGAGAGAGAGAGAGAGAGAGAGAGTTGACGATTTAAATAACTTGAATGCACTGATTTTTTTTAATATGAAATTGCAGATATAAATGGAATTGAGATCAACGTGTATTTACTTTTCTCTCTCTGTCTGAAAAGACTTCTGGAAAATAATAATAAATCTTGAAGTTAACTTACCAAGATATCGTTCCAAATTATCAAGCTAAAAGCAAATCTCTGTATACGATAATAAATTCAGAAAGCATAATATAATGAATATGAAATATTTATAACGGCATTAATGAAATTTAATATCATTAGGCTAGAACTTTTCTAACTGGGAAACTGGGAAGGCGAGTGAAAAGAAGAGGAGAAACTCGTAAAAGAAACACAAGACGAAAATAATACTAAAACCTGTGTCTGTCTCAGTCCGTTTCTCTGGCAGCGTCAATTATCATCCATTCCTCTTCAGATTAACTCTGATTATCTCTTTACCTACCGGCCATTTATCAACGGCTGGCGACTGTCACGCGTTCCTAAGGATTCCCATTCCAGGATCCCTCTGTTGCCAAGGCCTTTCCTTCTCGCTTAATAACCATCGTCTCCCATTTAGGTCGTTCGTCTTCCAAAATCAATCGATTTCTGCTTCATGGTGATAGTTTCTAAAGGGGACAAGAGGCCTTAGCGTTATTGAAGCGGTGAGAAGGATTTCATAAATGGATTTTTCGTCTGCGCTTATTGAAAAATTAATGATTTGTTTCAATAGTAATTACAAAGTTCATTAAGAACTGTAATTTTGGTATGGAAATTCGTCGGGTAATTTCTATATACATTTCAAAATCACGAAGAAAATTTAAAAGGTTTGTTTCTATTAAGTTTTTAAAGACTATACTGTTGTGCCTTTCAGGATATTCTGATTTTTGGATTAACTTTATTCAATTAACTCAGTTTTTACTTGACTGGCATAAATTTGTACCCTAAGAGTAGTGACGTGCTCATTCGTTAACACGCTAAAATGATTCACCACTTGGAAAAATAAACTTGTTTTGTTTCATAAAAATATAGATTTAAGCCAAATCTAAACACTGCAACCTGTTGACAATAAATATCTTCAAAACTATAAATAGCCTTTCCATCTCCTTGAAGAAATAGAAAATAAGGTCAACCAATCTATTTCAACTATTTATCGATAATTCGGTCGATGCTTATTTTTTCAATCTATGAACAAGCGTTGTGACCAGGCAGGCCATTCACAGCGGAGACCCAATCAGGAGAAAACACCGTAGTTGCTTTATAAAGTTTAAGTTAAAAGAGGCTGGAAATGAAATTGAAAGAAAGGAAACTGGGTACAGATGTACAGTAAAAAGCTAAAAGGTGGGTGCAATTAGGGGCTAATGGGATGATTCAAAGACCACAGAGTAATACCTATTGTGAAACAAGCGAGGTGCACGAACAGGTTTACTCCCTGTTACAGGGTCTAGAGGAAAATACATATGATGAATAAAAAATAATTTCTAAAATAGTGAAATCCAACGAAGTCATCCTCATTTCTACTTTTCCCAAGTTTTAGTCTAATTCCCCTTTTCCTTGAGAGATATTACGGTTTCCTTCTTATTCTTATTCAATTACATTTCCAGCTTACATTTTCCTTCAGAATTCCTAATCACGCATACCTTTTTTGGTTTCCTATGAATTCCTACATCTTAGTTATTTCAAGTTCTGGTTTCCCCGTAACTCCTAATCTATGCAGAAACTTTACACACTTTTCGGAGAATTCCTATTTTTCAAAAGTTATTTTTCCCCTTGTTTTGTTCTTACGTTGGTGTCTCTATATATAAATCTTCTTATTCCCTTTCATTCATTCCCTTCATATTCACTAATTTAGTAATTATTAATAATTTTCGACTCTACTTCCGTGTCATCTTTTCTGTTTTCCATCAATTTCGAACTAGTATGATTTCTATCTTCTTTAATCCTTTATTCTCCAGTGTAACATCTTTCATAAACATTCCTTGTTTTCTTTTTCTTTTAACTATCTCTCTATTCCATATTTCACCTCTTTCTTGAAACATATACAGTATATCTAAACTAGGTATAGAGGCCTTCACTTACTTTCACAAATGTTTCAATTTTTATTCAAACATTTTCATGGATTTCAAACAATTTCTAGATTTTTTCATTTAGATCTTTTCATTCACCGTACTTTTATATCAACTGGAATCCCCTTTTTGTTAGTCTTCGTTATCGATATTTTGTATTTCAGTTTTCTCTTATATATTACTAAATAATCAATTTTAATTTCGTTTACACTTTATATTACAAAAGGTTTATCTCGTTCCATTAACTTTTACTTAAATTTCACATAATACAAAATATTGTAAACTAACTGTTTATAATTTCTTCCCTATTTAACTGAAACACCTCTTTTACCCTTCTCCTGTTTCTCCTATTTCCTCTATAGTTTGCCGGTAACTTAACACTTCTCTAAGACCCATAATTCTATTGAATGACGAATTAGAGAAAGAAAAACCCTTCCGGAAATGATCTGTTCCTTTGTCCTTTGATCTTTCCCTTCGTCTTTGATCTGATATTCACTAATACCAGCTATCGACTCAATCACGCTCTGATCACAACATATGTTTTTTTTATTCAGTAGAATTGACAACAAGACAGTCTAATTATTTTGACATTTATTCGTATGATAACGAGTGAAATTATGATTGATAATGGCAAGTATTATCATTATTGTTTATGTTTGTTAATAATAATAATAATAATAATAATAATAATAATAATAATAATAATAATAATAATAATAATAATAGTATATGACGAAAAATAAGTAAAAATTATAATTTCTTGTAAAAAGACCCTTGAAAATCTTTGAGAGAGAGAAAAAAAAAACTATTTTCCTTCTGTGGCAAGTATGGAAAAAAATACAAAATGCTGAATCAGGTACTATCCATATTCCATACAATCCGTCCAGTCTATTGTCTAAAATGCTAACCATTAAAGGATTACCTTTGGCATAAACAGAATCGGTTATCTGACCAAGGTGAGTAGGATAAGTCATTTGGGGGAAGTCTCTCTTGATTGATATCCATCACAAACTTGTATAGAGAGTTTCTCTGATGGGATGTCCATGGCTCACTTGGTTTACCTTAGAAATGGTTAACTGACGATGATAATTTAAACCGTTCTTAGTCTTTTGATATCAATGCATTGACACTTTTACTGTCGTGAAAGCCTTTGAACCTATTTGCCACAAGGAAAATTACAATTCTTACATTCGACTGATTTTACATCAGGGATGGTTCGTCACCACAATTTTATATCTAATCATAAATTGCTATTATTACCGAAAGTGTGAAGACGTGTGTATATATACAGTAATATATATATATATATATATATATACCGTATATACATGCAGACATATATATATAAACACACACACACACGCATATATATATATATATATATAGATGGATATATATATAGATATATGTATATACATACATATATACATACTGTATATACGCGCGCACACACACACACACACACATATATATATATATATATATATACATACATATATATATATATATATATGCATATATATACATATATATGTATATATATACATATATATATATGTGTGTATGTGTATTTTCATGTGTAATTTAAAAACGGGACCCATAATGGAAATGGAATCATGTCAGCTTATATATAGCTGAAGGAGGTATTTAAACACAGGAAAATAATGTACATTTACGGCAGGCAATAAATGCTTGAAATGCATAAAACATTGATGTCAAAACAAAATTCACCACCGGCAACTTAGGCTTCTGCTATTTACGTCATAAAACCGGTCCGGAAGAATACTTCCAAATCCAGGAAATAAATTGACGATTAAACGATCAATATCGGAGGATAACCATGAAAACAAGGACGAATTCTATATAAAGAGGCAAATGGAATCTGTCCGTATGAATTCAAATTCAGATACGTTAATGGCTACGGAGCTTCACTTTGGTGAATAAAAAATGAATTAAATATCACTAAAAGTGACAAAATAATATAAATACGGAAAAACAATTGTGCCAGGTAAAAAATAGGTTTGCTGGCTAAATTGTCGAAAACTACAAACATTAGTGGCTTAACATGATAAAGATTTTAAAATCGCGATATGCACAAATGTTTTCTTCTTTAGTACAAACATTTGAAGAGAGAGAGAGAGAGAGAGAGAGAGAGAGAGAGAGAGAGAGAGAGAGAGAGAGAGATCTGACATTATTAAACTTAAACCAAATATCTTAAGTTTAACATTCCTTAAAACTAGAAGAAATCTTCTCTTACTCTTGAAAGAATTACTCTCTCTCTCTCTCTCTCTCTCTCTCTCTCTCTCTCTCTCTCTCTCTCTCTCTCTCTCTCTCTCTCTCTCTCTCTCGCCAAATTTTTTTATCCTCTTCTAAATGAATATTTATAAATCAGTAAACACCTACTGTACATGCTAGGAATTTACCCCATCATAGCAAACAAAGTAAGAATGAAAAGAAGCAAAACTTATTCCCGTCCACACTCATAACAACGTGAATAGTATATAACAAGATTCAGATATATATAAATATATATATCACGTTTCGAGCTGCTCTGGTCATTTCCCGTGGAATCCGATTAAATGCCACAAATCCTGGAATTATTAAAGATTCGTCTGAGCGGGACGAATATAGACTGTGAAGCAAATGTTGCTGATTTGAAAACGAAAGCTTACGAATTTACTTCAACATATAATTAAAATATAGTTTTTATATGTTATATATATAGATATATGTGTGCATATATATATATATATATATATATATATATATATATATATATATATATATATATATATATATATATATATATATATATATATATATATATATATATATATATATGGGTATGTACATATACATACATACATACATATACTGTATGTGTGTATATATATGTATATGTATATATATATATACATATATATACATATATATATATATATTATATATATACTTATATATACATATGTATGTATATATATATATATATATATATATATATATATATATATATATATATATATATAAATATATATATATATATATATATATATACTCACATAGCCGAATACCACGAACAATCAATAGCAGAAGACAGTTCCAAGCCCTTCCATTTCAGCTTAATTACACACCTTCAGCTTACATATATCTATTACTAAGCCAGGAATAGCTCATTAACGTATCTCAGGCTAGTTCAATAGAGTCAGATCAGGCTTCCGCTCACGGGTTGATACATTACTATTGTAAACATGACCTCCCAGCCTTGTAATCTATGGATAGTGGCTGAAGGGAAGGAGCATAAATATACTTTAGAAGTTCTCAGGAGCTATTGCCTGGTCTCCCGTGGTCCTTTTTCGGCATTTATCATATGTAAATTTTTGACTTTCGTGAAATGGCGTATAATAATAATAATAATAATCATAATAATATTAATAATAATAATAATAATAATAATCATTAATGATTATTATTATTATTATTGTTATTATTATTATTATTATTATCATTATTATTATTATTATTAGCTAAGCTAAACCCCTAGTTGGAAAATCAGATTGCTATAAGCCTAAGGACTCCAAGAGGGTAAAAAAGCCCAGTGAGGAAATGAAATAAGGAAATAAATAAACTACAGGAAAAGGGATAAACAATTAAGATGAAATATTTTAATAACAGTGACAACACTAAAACAGACCTTTCATGTATCAACTATGAAAAGATACTTATGTCAGGTTGTTCAACTTCAAAACATTTGCTGAAAGTTTGACCTTTTGAAGTTTACCGATTCAACTACCCGATTTGGATCTTTCCACAACTTAGTAACCGGTGGAATAAAACTTCTAGAATACTGTGTAGTATTGAGTCTCATGATGGAGAAGGCCTCAATAATAGAATTAACTCGATACCTAGTATCACAAACAGGATGGTATCTCTGGGAAGATCTAAATGCAAAGGATGGTCAAAATTATGGAAAATCTTAGGGAACATGCGCAACGAACTAACTGAACGACGGTGTCAAAGATTAATATCTAGAACAGGAATAAGAAATTTAATAGACCATAAATTCCTGTCCAATAGATGAAGATGAGAATCAGCAGCTGAAGATCAGACAGGAGAACAATACTCAAAACATGATAGAATGAAAGAATTAAAACATTTCTTCTGAATAGATTGATCGCTGAAAATCTTAAAAGACTTTCTCAATAATGCAATTTTTGTACAATTGAAGAAGAGACATACCTAATGTGTTTCTCACAAGTAAATTTGCTGTCGAGAATCACCTGAAATTTTAAGTCATATAAAGTTAAAGAAACACTATCAATGCTGAGATCCAGATGTTGAGAACTAACTGTCCTCGACCTACTTACAATCATACTTTGTGCTTTGTTAGGATTCAGCTTCATACCTCATACTTTGCACCATGCATTAATTTGAGCTAGATCTTTATTAAGGGATTCGGCTACCACAGATCTACATTCAGGAGATGGATTTGATGCAGAAAGAGAGTAGCATCATTTATATGTGCAACGAGCTTGTTTTCTAGACCAATTCACATGACATGTGTATAAAATATGAAAAGTAATGGGCTAAGAACACTACCCTCAGGAACACCAGATATCACATTCCTATACTCAACATTGTATCCATCAACCACAACTTTTTGTGATCTATTACTTAGAAATGCAATAAAAATGCTAAGAAAACACCCACCCACTCCCACAGGTTTGAGTTTGAAAACAAGGGTCTCATGATTAATACGGTCGCAGGCAGCATTAAAATCAAGGCCAATCATACGAATTTCTGATCATAGTCATGGGATATCTGGACAGCTTTGGCGATTGTAAGATGGGCATCACATGCTCCAAGGCCTTTACGAAAGCGAAAGTGAGAACTAGGAAAAATATGATTACCCTCCGCAAACCTATTGAGACGTTTTGCCAAAAGACGATAAAAAACATTAGATAATAAGGAGTTATTGAAAATGGACGGTAGTCAGTTGGACTTAGGCTACAACAAACACAGTTACAAAATGGAGTAACATTATCAATTCTCCAGCAAGTGCTCAAGTCCCCATCCTTGCTAACCTGCGCAGAAAAACAGATAACATTGGAGCTAAGAAATCTGTACTCTTTATCTGGAAAAAAAAAAAAAAAAAAAAAAAAATCCATCCATTTGGGTCTACACTTACATAAGAATCAATGTCCAATAAGAGAGCTTTAATTTCACGGGACCAAAAAGCTTAAGTGGTTAGTTTAGCCTCAGGGAAACAGGAATATGTGAGGTCAAGTTTCTCATTGCTATGCTTCCTGTTATACGTAGCAGCCAATAGGGTAGTAGCAAAATCCCGACGAGTATACTTTGCCTCTATAGTATGTGGAATTATATATACTAAGCCCTTTCGAGACTCATTCTAAAATTGCAGCAAATTCGATTATCCAGCACTATTTGTGGCCTAATATCAGAATTCTAAGATTTTATGAACAAATTTAGAAATTTAGTGATCATATATATATGTATATATATATATATATATATATATATATATATATATATATATATATATATATATATATATATATATATATATATCTATATATATATATATATATATATATATATATATATATATATATATATATATATATATATATATATAGCTTAAATATTTATGTGAAATGTGGAAGAAGAGCATAATAAGTATATATCGTACAGTACATATAAAAGGTCCAGAGAATCAATCTGTACCGACGAAATTCCCCCTAACATAAATACACACATGCATGCATATATATATATATATATATATATATATATATATATATATATATATATATATATATATACAAAACTAAACATTAAGCTGTATATATTAAAAAGGCATGGTTCTAGAGAACAAAATAAAATAAATACCATCGCATTCTTCGTTTATGGCTAAATCGTGGATGGACCTCACGTGCATTAAACTTCCCTATCATTAATCACTTCATCTGCATCGCATTGAACACACGCATTGAACACTCTCACGCAAATTACGCCTCCAGCGCTATCTTACTGTCAGTAACTGGGTCACGGTTTTTAAGGCCTTTCCTTTCAAATATGTTATTTATGCAGAAATACAAACAACCCATAAAGTTATTTTAGTCCAATTACAATACAAACAGAAAGGCCACTACTTTTTTAGTTTCTTTTAATCAATCAAGCTACTAATACTACTACTATTACTACTAATTTTCTGTGGAGTAAGTTTAAACTTAATTTCCCAATCAAAAGGAAAAATGTGGCACTGACTATTGGCCTGTAGCATTGAAATCCATCTTTCTGCGGAGAATATGACAGTAACAATGATCGAAGCAATGATATTCATTAAATTAAAGTAATGAAAAATCCCAAACATAGCCATGTTTCTTTGAAAATTATTCTTCATTATTTAGAGTAAGCCTTCATCTAGACAGGCATTTTTAATAGTCCAATCTACAGAACAAAATTTCAAACCCCTGACCATAAATAAAGAGATAAAAAGATACAAAACATAAAAGTACTTTTGGTAGCCCAGTACAGAAAAAAAACCCATTATAAATCAATATCGGGAATCGATGCGTAAATGTCCACACAATGAAAATGGTTAATTACAAGAAAAAACTTTATGGAGGGCCGTAAGATTCTTCTTTGGAATAAAATAGGAAGAATAAAATCAAACATAGATTTTAGATTTGGCTCGATTTCGGTAAGAAAGAAATAAATAAACACGATTCATGTAACCCGACTGTTCGGGAGAGCACTTTGAAGATGAGAGAGAGAGAGAGAGAGAGAGAGAGAGAGAGAGAGAGAGAGAGAGAGAGAGAGAGAGAGAAAGAGAGAATCATACTCGAAAGGAACAACACCGGAGATTGTTGACCTGGCCCTTGAGGGCCCTTAGGGAGAATAATCGGTGTTCTCTTCCACATCATTACCAAAGGTAACGGCTTTCAAGTGAAGTCGAAGGCCCCAGAGGGGGCGTGAGGTTGCAGCAGACGTTAGGAGTGTGTTGTGACGGACAGGGAGGAATGGAGAAGCACTGAG
>NC_090765.1:12600737-12603237 GCF_036898095.1 Palaemon carinicauda | reverse complement strand
TTATATATATATATATATATATATATATTAAACGTATTCATTAGGATATGGGTAACTATATTGTTTTAAATGTTATCAATATTTCATTAGGGTCGTTTAAACAAAGAATCAAGGTTAATTAAGAGATTGATATGAAATGTCGCCAAGTTATAAAAAATCCTCTAACGAGAGAGAGAGAGAGAGAGAGAGAGAGAGAGAGAGAGAGAGAGAGAGAGAGAGAGAGAGAGAGAGAGAGAGAGAGAGAGAGAGAGAGAGTTGTAGTCTAAGAATTAAAGCTGATTTTACGACTCATTTATCTTCTGGCAACATGCCACTCTTGCTAACAAGTGGTCTCCAAGTTAATGAGTTTTTTCCGAGGCTTTTATCTTCACGTACAACAGCTACCTACTCAAAACACGGGAAATGTAGCTCAAAAAATAACGAGACTGAAAAAAGAATAATTAATAAGTATACACAACAAAATCATACAAGATTGGGTTTACTACACTAAATTTGACGGCCATTCAAATATCTATATAGGATCAGGGATAAGATGGAGCAGGGTCAGGAATCCATAGCCTGATGGTAGGGGGAAAAGAAGAAGTCGTCGGTCAAAACAGTACCAGAAATGATAACCTGAGGAGGGTAAATGAAAGATGTTGTGGCTTGACGGGTTCTACTGATATCTAAAATAAGTACTGTTTCCATGACGGTACGTTGAATTGATAAATTATTAAGAATAAAAGGGGACAGTAACAAAAGAACAGTGAAAGAAAAAATATTATAACGTCTTAAACATCCGAATTTTTGCAGGAATACTATGCATAGCTCATATCCTTTTCATTCTTTTAAGATCTACAATGTTAAACTGTCTTTTACTTTCTTCCCTGTGATACAAATTTATTGATGTTTAAACTTATAAGTTCAAGAGACCCCGCAGTTTTTCCTTTGCCATGTTTTCTAGCATTACCTATGAAAATACTTGTCTTATTGCCTTATTTCTATTCGCTTGGTAATCTGCTCTGCATTTTCATAAACTAATATCTGGGCTTGTGTCTTTTTTCACAGAGACTTTTTGATTTTGTGGAAAAAGGATATGAAATTATAGATTTTCGGGCGTTTGTAAAATAATAATAATATTAATAATAATAATAACAATAATAATAATAATAAAAATAATAATAATAATAATAATAACTAGAGGTTATGAAATAACATTTGCAATATCACTAGTACCTCAAAGTAACAAAAAATTGCCTTGCTATCAAAATGATTCAAGATACCAAATAAGGCCGAAAATGACAAATTTATCCGTTATATACAGGTCAACGGCATGAAAGACTGACAAGAGCGGGTTACTTTGAGAATTTACAAACAAATGGCAGACCAGTGAGTCGCAAACTTGTTTAGCATCTAAAGTCATTTATATTCGTTGGTATAGTCTTTTGTTTCTCATTTTCCTTATACAAAACCGAAACTACAATTAATCAGGATTTGGGGGTATTATTTTTCATTCACATACTCATACACGCATGAGCTATTGCACATCATCATCTTTATCTCCTCCTACGCCTACTGGCGCAAAGGGCCTCAATTAGATTTCGCCAGTCGTCTCTATCTTGAATTTGCTCCATTTATATCAATGCTTCTCCATTCATCATCACCTACTTCACGCTTCACAGTACTAAGCCATGTAGGCCTGGGTCTTCCAACTCATCTAGTGCCCTATGCCCGATGGATAGTTAAGAGCTCAGGTGTCGATGAACTCTTAAGCCTCCCTGATGGTCACTCATTCAAGTACACTGAACCGAAAGTTGACAAACTCCGTTAATAAAACTACCATTGGTTTACTAAATAAATATATATATATATATATATATATATATATATATATATATATATATATATATATATATATAGCACAGTTTCATTCCGTATTCAAATGAGGGTGACCCAAGCAACCATTCTTTTAATGTTACCTCAAAGCCAAGTTTCCCTTTGTTTGTCTTCTTCGTCGTTAACCTAAGAATGAGAATGGGAACTGATAAAATTGCCGAGAAGATTATTACGGAAAAACAAGAATTCTTTTGCTATGCAAAAAGAAAGAAAATCACATAACGCGCAAATATTCTTTTCACTCAAAGATACATTACGAGTAACAGAAAAATCAAGGAATAACTGAGAAGACTCACTCTCAAAAGATTAAATGTAAAGAAAGATTCACGAAAATAGTCTAAGAGAGATGGCAATTTTGATTCAGTGAAATTCAAAGGAGGCTAATTCACTATCATCTCAGTATCGACAGAAAGGGCAAATGTTGAAATTTTGGATGTATATTAGTGAGAGCATTTGTGAATATTTGGTAATTTACACAAAAGAAGTAAGTTTCGTAATAATAATTATCATCAAACACACATCTATACTGTACTTATCTCTCTTTCTCTCTCTCACTTTATATATATGTATATATATATATATATATATATATATATATATATATATATATATATATATATATATA
>NC_090765.1:12585737-12595737 GCF_036898095.1 Palaemon carinicauda | reverse complement strand
TCATTTCTAAGTAATAACTACCGAAAAAATAATATTCAGAGTATTTTATTCTGAAACTGTAGTTTTCCTTTTTGGGAAAAAAGGTGAAGTATCATGAATTTTGACAGGATTTGAAGTCTAAAAGATCCTTCCATTTGGAACTCTGCCAAAATTCCCTCCCAGTTGCTCATGCATAAAGCACAGTTTTCCCTTGTTAAAAAACACAGACTCTCTTCCTTTTACGTCCTGAAATTATTTAATTTACCATTCCTTGAAATAGAATTAATTCCAAGCCCTGGTGTTTATCTTATTTCACATACGAAGAAGTGGGATAAATTTCTCATCATGAAGTTTATTTTATACGCTCTATAAAAATTAATAAATACGTCATGATATTTCATTAGCATTCATTAAATAAAATAAATTCAACTGAGAAATGGTATCACTTAATACCAAATTTACCAATTTCATGATAAACGAAGCACATACCGTGTCTTTAAACCATTCCTTTCAATTCAATAAATGATTCACATTCCGTCTTTGTGGACATCTAACATTCGTTTTACATTCAAGGATATATCCAGTCATTTCAATATCCTGAATTTGGCTATAAATTCAACTTCGTTTGCCATAACATTTATTTTCTTTCAAATGAAATCGAAATTATTATCAACAATCCTTAAGCATTAATGTTTTTTTTTTTATTTCAATCGCTTTCAACAATAAGACTGAAAATAGAATGGTTTAAATTATTATGGGGACTGTACACTAATCCTTAGATTCTCATCGGGAGATTGAGAAGAAAATTAAAATAATCTACACCACCATTAATAATAATAATAGTAATAATAATAATAATAATAATAATAATAATAATAATACCAATAATAATAATAATAATAATAATAATAATAATGATAATAATATTATTGATAATAATAATAGCAACAGCAACAACAATAATAATAATAATAATAATAATAATAATAATAATAACAATAATAATAAATAATAATATTCATTTATTTTCAAGGAAAATCAAAATGTAATAAGAAAATTTAAATAGTCCGTGGATTTTGCTGAAAATAGAGGTAAATAAAATATTTTCTTTAGTGCACGGCCTATACAACGACATAAGCGGGACTTTGGTACCTTTGTCTATTATATTCAGCAGTTTCATATTCTTAATCTCCATCCCCTAAATATAATTTGAATAATCAAATATATTTCGAGCCTAAGTCCAAGAAAGAATGCAAATAGGAATATGAACAATGAGAACACTCCCTCTTCCAAGGATGAAGAGAATCTATAATAATATATAGAGCAAGGAAGACAAAATTGCTATGAAACTTTCTACACAAAGGCCGACAAAACATGGAACGCTAAAGTTAATATTTAGGTCTGTTTCTGAGTATTTAAGAATTACTTTATTCAACTATTTTCCATCTCTTTCTCTTTAAGAATTCCTTCATTCAACTAATTTCCATTTCGATTCCTTTAAGATTTCCTTCATTCAATTATTTACCATTTCTTTTCCTTTAAGAATTCCTTCATTCTGTTATTTTTCACCTCTATTCCTTTACGATTTCCTTCATTCAACAATTTTCCAATTCTGTTCCTTTAACAATTCCTTCATTCGACTATTTTCCATCTCTTTTCCTTTATGAAATCCTTCATTCAACTATTTTCCATTTCTGTTCCTTTAAAAATTCCTTCATTCGACTATTTTCCATCTCTTTTCCTTTACGAAATCCTTCATTCAACTATTTTCCATTTCTGTTCCTTCAAGAATTCCTTCATTCGACTATTTTCCATCTCTGTTCCTTAAGAATTCCTTCATTCGATTATTTTCCATCTCTATTCCTTCAAGAAATCCTTCATTCAACTAATTTCCATTTCCATTCCTTTAAGAATTTCTTCATTCGACTATTTTCCATTTCTGTTCCTTTAAGAATTCCATCATTCCACTATTTTCCATTCAAATTCCTTTGAGAATTAATTCATTCAACAATTTTCAATTTCTGTTCCCTTAAGAAATCATTCATTCAACTATTTTCCATTTCTGTTTCTTTGAGAATTCCTTCATCCAACTATTTTCCATTTCTATTCCTTTAAGAATTCCTTCATTCGACTGTTTTCCATTTCTATTCCTTTAAGAGTTCCTTCATTCGACTATTTTCCATATCTATTCATTTAAGAATTCCTTTATTCGATTATTTTCCATCTCTATTCCTTCAAGAAATCCTTCATTCAACTAATTTCCATTTCCATTCCTTTAAGAATTTCTTCATTCGACTATTTTCCATTTCTGTTCCTTTAAGAATTCCATCATTCCACTATTTTCCATTCAAATTCCTTTGAGAATTAATTCATTCAACAATTTTCAATTTCTGTTCCCTTAAGAAATCATTCATTCAACTATTTTCCATTTCTGTTTCTTTGAGAATTCCTTCATCCAACTATTTTCCATTTCTATTCCTTTAAGAATTCCTTCATTCGACTGTTTTCCATTTCTATTCCTTTAAGAGTTCCTTCATTCGACTATTTTCCATCTCTATTCATTTAAGAATTCCTTTATCCAACTATTTTCCATTTCTATTCCTTTAAGAATTCCTTCATTCGACTATTTTCCACTTCCATTCCCTTAAGAATTCCTTCATTCGACTATTTCCCATCTCTATTCATTTAAGAATTCCTTTAACCAACTATTTTCCATTTCTGTTCCTTCAAGAATTCCTTCATTCGACTATTTTCCATTTCTATTACTTTAAGAATTCCTTCATTCGACTATTTTCCATTTCTATTCCTTTAAGAATTCCTTCATTCGACTATTTTCCATTTCTATTCTTTTAAGAATTCCTTCATTCGACTATTTTCCATTTCTATTCCTTTAAGAATTCCTTCATTCGACTATTTTCCACTTCCATTCCCTTAAGAATTCCTTCATTCGATTATTTTCCATCTCTATTCCTTCAAGAAATCCTTCATTCAACTAATTTCCATTTCCATTCCTTTAAGAATTCCTTCATTCGACTGTTTTCCATTTCTATTCCTTTAAGAGTTCCTTCATTCGACTATTTTCCATCTCTATTCATTTAAGAATTCCTTTATCCAACTATTTTCCATTTCTATTCCTTTAAGAATTCCTTCATTCGACTATTTTCCACTTCCATTCCCTTAAGAATTCCTTCATTCGACTATTTCCCATCTCTATTCATTTAAGAATTCCTTTAACCAACTATTTTCCATTTCTGTTCCTTCAAGAATTCCTTCATTCGACTATTTTCCATTTCTATTCCTTTAAGAATTCCTTCATTCGACTATTTTCCATTTCTATTCCTTTAAGAACTCCTTCATTCGACGATTTTCCATTTCTATTCCTATAAGAACTCCATCATTCAACTATTTTCCATTTCTATTATTTTAAGAACTCCTTCATTCAACTATTTTCCATTTCTATTCCTTCAAAAACTCCGTCATTCAACAATTTTCCATTTCTATTCCTATAAGAACTCCGTCATTCGAATATTTTCCATTTCTATCCCTTTAAGAACTCCTTCATTCGACTATTTTCCATTTCCATTCCTTTAAGAACTCTGTCATTCGAATATTTTCCATTTCTATTCCTTTAAGAACTCCTTCATTCGACTATTTTCCATTTCTATTCCTTTAAGAACTCCTTCATTCGACTATTTTCCATTTCCATTCCTTTAAGAACTCTGTCATTCGAATATTTTGCATTTCTATTCCTTTAAGAACTCCTTCATTCGACGATTTTCCATTTCTATTCCATTAAAAGAACTTCTTCATTCGACTATTTTCCATTTCTGTTCCTTTAAGAACTCCTTCATTCGACTATTTTCCATTTCTGTTCCTTTAAGAACTCCTTCATTCGACTATTTTCCATTTCTATTCCTTTAAGAACTCCTTCATTCGACTATTTTCCATTTCTATACCTTTAAGAACTCCGTCATTCGACTATTTTCCCTTTCCATTCCTTTAAGAACTCCGTCATTCGACTATTTTCCATTTCTATCCCTTTAAGAACTCCTTCATTCGACTATTTTCCATTTCTATTCCTTTAAGAACTCCTTCATTCGACTATTTTCCATTTCTATCCCTTTAAGAACTCCTTCATTCGACTATTTTCCATTTCTATTCCTTTAAGAACTCCTTCACTCAACAATTTTCCATTTCTATTCCTATAAGAACTCCGTCATTCGACTATTTTCCATTTCCATTCCTTTAAGAACTCCGTCATTCGAATATTTTCCATTTCTATCCCTTTAAGAACTCCTTCATTCGACTATTTTCCATTTCTATTCCTTTAAGAACTCCTTCATTCGACTATTTTCCATTTCTATACCTTTAAGAACTCCTTCATTCAACAATTTTCCATTTCTATTCCTATAAGAACTCCGTCATTCGACTATTTTCCATTTCCATTCCTTTAAGAACTCCGTCATTCGAATATTTTCCATTTCTATTCCTTTAAGAACTCCTTCATTCGACGATTTTCCATTTCTATTCCTTTAAGAACTCCTTCATTCGACTATTTTCCATCTCTATTCCTTTAAGAACTCCGTCATTCGACTATTTTCCATTTCTATTCCTTTAAGAGCTCCGTCATTCGACTATTTTCCATTTCTATTCCTTTAAGAACTCCTTCATTCGACTATTTTCTATCTCCATTTCTTTAAGAATTCCTTCATTGTACTATTTTCCATTTCTGTTCCTTTAAGAACTCCTTCATTCGACTATTTTCCATTTCTATTCCTTTAAGAACTCCTTCATTCGACTATTTTCTATCTCCATTGCTTTAAGAATTCCTTCATTGGACTATTTTCCATTTCTGTTCCTTTAAGAACTCTGTCATTCGAATATTTTCCATTTCTATTCCTTTAAGAACTCCTCCATTTGACTATTTTCCATTTACATTCCTTTAGGAATTCCTTCATTCAACAATTTTCCATTTCTGTTCCTTTAAGAACTCCTTCATTCGACTATTTTCCATTTCTATTCCTTTAAGAACTCCTTCATTCGACTATTTTCCATTTCTATTCCTTTAAGAACTCCTTCATTCGACTATTTACCATTTCTATTCCTTTAAGAACTCCTTCATTCGACTATTTTCCATTTCTATTCCTTTAAGAACTCCGTCAATCGACTATTTTCCATTTCTATTCCTTTAAGAACTCCTCCATTTGACTATTTTCCATTTACATTCCTTTGGAAATTCCTTCATTCAACAATTTTCCATTTGTTTTCCATCTCGGGTTATAGCTCTTTTTTCGCTTTGCCAGGCCATGATTTCAATCCTCTGTTTTGGCATTCAATCACAGCGTCCACCTCTCTTCCCAGTGCTTCACTCACAGACTTCATCTCTCTTCCCACTTCCATCGGTGACAAAATTGCTCTTCCCATCTCTCTTCCGTCTTTTACGACTTTAGTTCCAAGAGGAATTTGACCAAAACCACTGCCCTTCATCACATCAACTTCCGGTCAGTCTCTCTCTTTCTCTCTCTCTCTCTCTCTCTCTCTCTCTCTCTCTCTCTCTCTCTCTCTCTCTCTCTCTCTCTCTCTCTCTCTCATCAGGTCTAAGTGATTCCTTTCCCCACGAGAAGTAGAAACCCTCATCACCTTCCTCTCTCTCCATAAACAGGCGGAGGATTTCTAGTCAAGTGTTACAAATATAATTGTTTAGATCCATTCAAAAATCGAGCGTTTACCATATATAATATAGAATTTTTAGACTTCCATAGGATACTTATATCCTATAATGAGAAAGAGAGAGAGAGAGAGAGAGAGAGAGAGAGAGAGAGAGAGAGAGAGAGAGAGAGAGAGAGAGAGAGAGAGAGAGAGAGTATTTTGAAGGACCAGTCATCGTGTAACCAATTTTCTGGAAGAAAAAAAGACTTCGCGACCATTAAAGATCAGATATTTACTTTATCGAAAGCTGGATTTTTTTTTTTTTTGGCAGGTGGCCAGGGAAGAAGGCATTCCAGGAAGGCCTCAAAGCATCATAGACCAAAAGGCTAATAAGCGGATACAACGTGAAGCAAAAACTAATCATTTGTGTAAAGCACCGATGATGACAGGTCTTCTTGATTTAAGAGTTTTGAACTAACGATTATCTAATTAAACTACTTAAATATATTTCAAAATAACTATTCAATGAATAAAGCATGAATAGATTAAAAAAGGAGACATATCAATATTCTTTAATTACCTTATTATGTTCAATAATGATAACAATTAATATGAACGAACTCTTTATAACAATATTTGTTATAGTAGTAGTAATAGTAGTATGAATATCAATTGAATGTATGTTCGACACTAATAATAGAATGCGAATATATATATACATATATATATATATATATATATATATATATATATATATATATATATATATATATATATATATATATATATATATATATATATATAGTCATTCTTCATCTCCGATAGTGTTTCTTTCTCTCACTTTCATCAAAGCTGGTCCTCATGATCATAATGACTCTAGTTTGCTGTTTCTCACTTTCTAGAAATTTGGATGGGTGAGGGCTGGAGGAAAGGGCAAATTGTTGATGGATTGCTTTGGCTTGACACAGTTAGGGTGAGCCTCGATTGTTTTCTGATGTTTTCTGAGCAAATATCTGGCAGTACTTTTAATCTTTAGGAAACATTTTAAACGTTATAGATGAATTCTGACCAAAGATCTGGCAGTAATTTTGTTCTTCTGAAAGCGTTTTAAACGTTATAAATGTCTAGTAGTAGTAGTAGTAGTAGTAGTAGTAGTAGTAGTAGTAGTGAAATATTGATGAATTTAAAAACCGTACAGTATACTTGGGATCTTATGATTATGTAACATTTTCGACAATTTTTATTTATTGTCAAAAAAAAGAAAAAGAAGAAGAAGAAGAAGAAGAAGAAGAAGAAGAAGAAGAAGAAGAAGAAGAAGAAGAAGAAGAAGAAGAAGAAGAAGAAGAAGAAGAAGAAGAGGAATTTGAAAGACTTACAAGAAAAATTACTTCTAAAAATATAAACAAAGGTACCTCGAGATTATTTGCATATTATACGATAAAAGACATAGAAAGTAAGAAAGTAATACTTGATACTTCTCAGAAGTAGGTTACGAATCTGAAGGAGGTCACCGGAAGATTATATTACCCTCCGAGTTTAATGGACTCACAGTGCATGAAGGTCTTATTCTTATGGTTATGTCAGGTCACGAATAACAGGCCAGTAAATTAATGCCTGCTTCTGCATTAAACATTTTAAGGAGAGAGAGAGAGAGAGAGAGAGAGAGAGAGAGAGAGAGAGAGAGAGAGAGAATACAACAAAAATCCTTTGTTCTTTATCTTATGTCACATGGCGTAAAGTAAAGAAGAAAACGCAATGAAGGTCGGTTAAGACGTTCCTTTAACACAAAGGATTTAATCAAGCCTTCAATGAAGATGAGGTTTGGAATTAGGGGAAGACCTGGGGCCGGGTAGGGAATGGGGGAGGGGATGGGGAAGTGTTCAAGCGAAGACAAAAGAAACAAAGCTTTTCACAAACAAACATCTTCCGGAAGAAAGAGACGATGCATTCGAGTCATGAAGATATGTCCGGCACAAGAACAAATAAAAGTAAAATTTTGAAGTTATTGGGACGAGTATAAAAGTCAAAGAAAAAACAGTTTTATTCCATCCACATCACTGACATCAATACAACATGAACGATAATTTTATCTGTATTTAAAAATGAGAAAAAAAAATCAGAGAAGAAACTGTTGGAAATTATTCATCTGATCAAAAAATTTGACGAAAGTTAACAAACTCAAACCATAAAAATTTCCATTTATAAAGCATACCATCAACATCAGACAGGCTATACAAAGATACAAACACACAAACCTAAATCGAGAGACACAAACAAACTTTCTAGCCACGTCTGTTCCAAACATCGAAAGTTTAGACTCAACACCAACTTCAACCGGGGCCCTTTCCTACAGTAACTTCTGCTGATCCTTCCTTCCCTCCCGGCCTCAATTGCCGATCACTCCCGCCAAGCCCCAGGATCCCGGGCAGCAATCACCTGATCGGTTGGGATACCTCCTGGCCCTGGCGTTTTAAGAGGCTTCCAGGCACATTCGGATAACAGTTTCAGATTAAACTTGACCATCCTAAGCGGGTCACTTGCTTTCAGGGGGGGAATTAACTTTGACCGCAGATCAAAGGATCTCTTTTTGTCTTATCATCGTGAGGATGTTTTAATGAGATTATAAGTGTTTTTATATATTATAATGAAAATATCGAACTTACCTTTTGGTTACGCACAAAATAAACGAAAGAAAGGATCCAAATATTGAGATTATGGTAGTCAACTGAAAGTAGAATGAAAGTTAACTTCAGTACAAAAAAAAAAAAAAAAAAAAAAAAAAAAGCAGAAGCAGCAACAACGATACACGTGGCGTGGAAAAAAATAAGCGATGGCATCAGACAACTACTGGCATATATAAAATAAGTTATCAAAATCACTGTTACAGAAACTAACCATTAACCAATCTCCATACGCCTCATTATAAGATGTCGTGGGAAGACTTTTACTCTAATAATGGTTACTTAAGAATTATTTAGTCCATTTTCTATTTAACTGAATTACGCAAACTCTCATCAATTGAGGCCATTAGCTTTTCGCAAAAAAAAAAAAAAAAAAAAAAAAAAAAAAAATATATATATATATATATATATATATATATATTATTGATTTTATCTACTAAAATAAGTCTAATCAAATGTAATCACAGAAATTATGGCTTATTAAGGTTTTCAAACTCATGAAAACTATTCATCTTATGTGTTAGAAACGTGAGACACAACAGTCAAAAAATAAAAGTGTAGGTATAAAATCTACCTTGTTCATTCTCAAGACCACAATATCAAGGCGTAGTAAAAATTCATCATTGCTAATAATGACGCCTGGTGAAACTAGGCCGCAAGGATACGTCTTGTACTAACTCTAAAAAATTTACCGTAAAAGAAAAAAGAAAAATCCTGGCATAAATATTGCCAGACATTTGCCGTTTTGAAAACGGATATATTGACACAAAGGAGTGATATTACGGTCACCAACCCGTAAAAGATCATAACAAAGTAAGGTAAAATTACGGTCGCCTGTATTTTACTGAAATACGGTTGAGAACAGTATATTTCTACGGAGAATTTCCGTTTAAAATTACGGGTTTTTAAGTGTAACTTAAAATCAAACCGTAATACTCAAGAAAGGTTATCTCTTCAGACAAAAGTACAAATTAAATTTCCTTACTAAAAAACAACAATATTCTAAACGAACCAAGACCTCTCCTATTCTGATATCTTAAAAACTGTAAATTCAGCGGAGATATAAAAGAACGGCTATCTTCATAAGACTTAAATATAATGCAATGAATTACGGAAATTGACCTTCACTGCACGTCACCTAAGAATGAAGTATTCCTATTATGAGTTTTAGTCTTTAGGTGAAATGTTCCCTCCTACGTGCTTGCACGAAGTGGAAAGAAAAGAGGGTGGGTGGGTCCCGAACGAGCGACCTTGGACAGGTGATGAAGGTCAGACAGCATTGAAAGAGCTCTAAATCCCTTCAAGATGCGTGATAATGCACAACAATTGCTGATTTGTTTGTGTTTGGGCCTGGTCAGAAGGCAAACCACAGAGAAAAAGAAGAGCTACTTTACTAAGTATACGAAAGAGGAGCTACTTTACTAGGTAAACACACACACACACACACACACATATATATATATATATATATATATACAGTATATAATTAAAAAAAATATTGTAAGAATATCTTTATCAACGACAAATGTTTTCACGATTTTAGCAATCATGGTTTATAAACTTCGCCTTCATTATGGAGAGTTAGGATAAAATTTGGAATACAATAATATATATATATATATATATATGAAAATATATAATATTGTTTGTTCATATACAAAATCAATTAGGCAAAGAAAATAGGGCATTAA
>NC_090765.1:12578237-12580737 GCF_036898095.1 Palaemon carinicauda | reverse complement strand
TATCTTATGTCACATGGCGTAAAGTAAAGAAGAAAACGCAATGAAGGTCGGTTAAGACGTTCCTTTAACACAAAGGATTTAATCAAGCCTCCAATGAAGATGGGGTTTGGAATTAGGGGAAGACCTGGGGCCGGGTAGGGAATTGGGGAGGGGATGGGGAAGTGTTCAAGCGAAGACAAAAGAAACAAAGCTTTTCGCAAACAAACATCTTCCGGAAGAAAGAGACGATGCATTCGAGTCATGAAGATATGTCCGGCACAAGAACAAATAAAAGTAAAATTTTGAAGTTATTGGGACGAGTATAAAAGTCAAAGAAAAAAACAGTTTTATTCCATCCACATCACTGACATCAATACAACATGAACGATAATTTTATCTGTATTTAAAAATGAGAAAAAAAATCAGAGAAGAAACTGTTGGAAATTATTCATCTGATCAAAAAATTTGACGAAAGTTAACAAACTCAAACCATAAAAAATTCCATTTATAAAGCATACCATCAACATCAGACAGGCTATACAAAGATACAAACACACAAACCTAAATCGAGAGACACAAACAAACTTTCTAGCCACGTCTGTTCCAAACATCGAAAGTTTAGACTCAACACCAACTTCAACCGGGGCCCTTTCCTACAGTAACTTCTGCTGATCCTTCCTTCCCTCCCGGCCTCAATTGCCGATCACTCCCGCCAAGCCCCAGGATCCCGGGCAGCAATCACCTGATCGGTTGGGATACCTCCTGGCCCTGGCGTTTTAAGAGGCTTCCAGGCACATTCGGATAACAGTTTCAGATTAAACTTGACCATCCTAAGCGGGTCACTTGCTTTCAGGGGGGGGGAATTAACTTTGACCGCAGATCAAAGGATCTGTTTTTATCTTATCATCGTGAGGATGTTTTAATGAGATTATAAGTGTTTTTATATATTATAATGAAAATATCGAACTTACCTTTTGGTTACGCACAAAATAAACGAAAGAAAGGATCCAAATATTAAGATTATGGTAGTCAACTGAAAGTAGAATGAAAGTTAACTTCAGTACAAAAAAAAAAAAAAAAAAAAAAAAAAAAAAAAAAGCAGCAGCAGCAACAACGATACACGTGACGTGGAAAAAATAAGCGAAGGCATCAGACAACTACTGGCATATATAAAATGATTTATCAAAAGCACTGTTACAGAAACTAACCATTAATCAATCTCCATACGCTTCATTATAACATGTCGTGGGAAGACTTTTACTCTAATAATGGTTACTTAAGAATTATTTAGTCCATTTTCTATCTAACTGAATTACGCAAACTCTCATCAATTGAGGCCATTAGCTTTTCGCAGAAAAAAAAAAAAAAAAAAAAAATATATTTTGATTTTATTTACTAAAATATGTCTAATCAAATGTAATCACGGCAATTATGACTTATTAAGGTTTTCAAACTCATGAAAACTATTCATCTTATGTGTTAGAAACGTGAGAAACAACAGTCAAAAAATAAAAGTGTAAGTATAAAATCTACCTTGTTCATTCTCAAGACCACAATATCAAGGCGTAGTAAAAATTCATCACTGCTAATAATGACGCCTGGTGAAACTAGGCCGCAAGGATACGTCTTGTACTAACTCTAAAAAATTTACCGTAAAAGAAAAAAGAAAAATCCTGGCATAAATATTGCCAGACATTTGCCGTTTTGAAAACGGATATATTGACACAAAGGAGTGATATTACGGTCACCAACCCGTAAAAGATCATAACAAAGTAAGGTAAAATTACGGTCACCTGTATTTTACTGAAATACGGTTGAGAACAGTATATTTCTACGGAGAATTTCCGTTTAAAATTACGGGTTTTTAAGTGTAACTTAAAATCAAACCGTAATACTCAAGAAAGGTTATCTCTTCAGACAACAGTACAAATTAAATTTCCTTACTAAAAAACAACAATATTCTAAACGCACTAAGACCTCTCCTATTCTGATATCTTAAAAACTGTAAATTCAGCGGAGATATAAAAGAACGGCTATCTTCATAAGACTTAAATATAATGCAATGAATTACGGAAATTGACCTTCACTGCACGTCACCTAAGAATGAAGTATTCCTATTATGAGTTTTAGTCTTTAGGCGAAATGTTCCCTCCTACGTGCTTGCACGAAGTGGAAAGAAACGAGGGTGGGTGGGTCCCGAACGAGCGACCTTGGACAGGTGATGAAGGTCAGACAGCATTGAAAGAGCTCTAAATCCCTTCAAGATGCGTGATAATGCACAACAATTGCTGATTTGTTTGTGTTTGGGCCTGGTCAGAAGGCAAACCACAGAGAAAAAGAAGAGCTACTTTACTAAGTATACGAAAGAGGAGCTACTTTACTAGGTAAACACATACACACACACATATATATACAGTATATAATTAAAAAATTTATTGTAAGAATATCTTTATCAACGACAAATGTTTTCACGATTTTAGCAATCATGGTTTATAAACTTCGCCTTGATTATGGAGAGTTA
>NC_090765.1:12565737-12575737 GCF_036898095.1 Palaemon carinicauda | reverse complement strand
TTCCTCGTAAATTTCCAGCGAAATGTAAAGTTCTCATCAACCCATAAATACAGGAATCAAGGAAAATAGAGACCAGAAGCGCTGATCCAGTTTCTTATTAGTGTAGAAATCCGGAAACACAGTAGTCAGGAAAGTTTAAATAACAATCGATCACCCAGTAGGGTTGGTATACAATATAGCTATAATATTCCTTTTTAGCTTAATTGCGTAATCTCTCTGATTCTAAAATCGTATTTTCCATTTGAACTCTATAATAATAATAATAATAATAATAATAATAATAATAATTATCATTATTACTATTATTATAATAATAATAAAATAATAATAATAATAATAATAATAATAAAAAATAATAATAACAATAAAAAGAATAATAATAATAATGTTTATAAAAGGTTAAAACCAAGAAGGAATATACACTATCTACAAGTTTTACTCTAGCTGTGACCAAGTTGTGGAATGATCATCTTAATCGGGTAGTTGAATCGGTAGAACTTCAAAAGTTCAAACTCGCAGCAAATGTTTTTATGTTGAACAGGCTTACATAAGTCCTTTTATAGTTTATATATCAAATATTTAGTTTAATGTTGCTAATGTCTTTAAAATATTTTATTTTAATTTTCATTACTTCTTATATCGTTTATTTATTTCCTTATTTCCTCTCCTTACAGGGTTATTTTTTCCTGTTGGAGTCCTTGCTTCTCCAACTAAGGTTGTAGCTTAACTGGTAATACTAATAATACTAATAATAATAATAACAATAATAATAATACAAAACAAAACAAAAATTAACCATTCCACAAACTCCCTTCTCTCTCTCTCTCTCTCTCTCTCTCTCTCTCTCTCTCTCTCTCTCTCTGCGGATCAAAGAAATGGTACAAGAGTGTTAGTAACCTTGTTTTAATGGTATTTAGCTAGCTTTGTCAATAGTCCAATTTTTCCCCTTCAGACAGTTTTTAAACAATGATTTTTCATGACAAAACGTCAATATTCAGGAGAATAGACAACTTCTGTTTATAACTCTCCATTGACATCAAAAGTTTTCGGATACAATGCGCTTATTTTCATACAGTCTTTAACGCTGTGTTTGATCATTTTCCTTTCTTAAGTAACTTAAAAACTTTAAACTCGATAATGAATACCGGAGTTAAACTAGGGCTTATTAAAATACATGAAACATTTATCTATAAAGTCATTTAAAACTTCAACCCAAATATTTATTTAAAAGCCTTTATTCATGAAGTGAATCCGGTTCTTTATTTATGCCTCAATGAGGTTGTTTGTAGGACCATGCAAAGACCTTTTTCCCATTACTTGATACCAGCGTCATCATTCTTAGTAGCATCCCTTCGCTTTAAGGGTTGTTCTGGCCTGACTAGTAACGTCTCTGCTGGGTGTTTGCCAGTCGGGGGTTCGAGTCCTGCTCAGACTCGTTACTGCCTTTAGTGTCTGTAATCTTACCATCCTTGTGAGCTAAGGTTGGAGTGTTTTGGGAGAGCTTATAGGTCTATCTATTGAGTCATCAGTAGCTATTGCTTGGCCCTCCCTGGTCCTAGCTTGGGTGAAGAGGGGGCTTAGGCACTGATCATATGATATATGGTCAGTTTCTAGAGGATTGTCCCTTATTGATAAGGCAATGTCACTGTCCCTTGTCTCTGCCATTCATGACCGGCCCTTTAACCCTTTAGTGTCACTCTTATCTTATTTACGGAACGTAATCACTGATTCTTAACGAAAGATAATAATTCTAAAATCATTAATCTCATAAAAGTCAAGGACCAAACATCTACATTATTCAATAATACATATTAATTGTGTAATTTTAGTAACAACTTCCTCATATCTATCAATATATGTATAAAATCCTCATATCAATGATAGATTATCCAACATACAGTAAATAAATATAAAGCTCCAAGGCACTAAAGAGTTCATTTCCTCTATATCGTGCAAGACTGAGAGGAAATTAACTTTCACACTTCAGTTCGAGAGTCTTAACTTTAAATCAGTTCATAGAACAGCAAAACATAGATGAGTGTTCTTATTTGAGAATTTACATACATACACACACACACATACACACACACACACCACACACACAAACACACACACACACATATATATATATATATATATATCATACCATATCATATATATATATATATATATATATATCTATATATATATCATATAATATACATATCACATATATATTATATATACGTGTGTATACATATATACACGAAAATAGGAAAACGAGAAAGTTGGCATCACTGAAGTGTTAATTGTATGAGATAGCTAATCTGCATTTTAAAGATCTGTGAGTCTTGCATTTTAATCAATTTGCATTTCTTGAGAACTTCCATTTATAAATGACAAAATTATTCTGTGACGAAAGACGTGTCTGCTTAACATCATCTGCAAGCAATTAGATATTCTCAAGAGAAAAGCAATCTCTAGCGACCACAGATCTAAGAGAGAGAGAGAGAGAGAGAGAGAGAGAGAGGAGAGAGAGAGGAGAGAGAGAGAGAGAGAGAGACTGTGATTAGTCCATCATTCCTTTCACTTTTATATTTAGAAATTTTCTTTTATCATTACATGCTTCTCTGTAAGAAATATGTTTGGAATCGTGGCCTAAAAAAGGAATTTCAACAACAATCTTATTCTATATTGTACTTATAATCAATGCTACATATATCCATACATACCGTATCTGGAACACGTTTCATTATTGGCCTCCAGCAAGAAGCTGGGAAACTTGCCAATAAACATCAAGCCGCATTGCTTTAGTATGGATGATGGAAGAAAGGAGTGTGGGTGTGGGTAGGATGGGGTCATAAGGAAAGCACTAAATTCACTACTAGAGAAAATTCCAAGAGAAACATCAAAGATGCAACATATAACACAACAGAGAAGTAGAATTAATAAAATCTGTACGACATCAAAATAAAATAAAATTAATATATAAATTGAAACACATGAAATAAGGAAACAGAAACATATATACACACACATACACACAAAGCAGAAGAATATGGCCTAACAATTGATTTAATAAGAGATGGCGGAGATTTCATAGCAGTAAAACTGGCTGAACTCTACAACATATGTCTGCAAGAATTATCTATACATATAGCATGGAAAACATTATCATCATACTAATTCACAAAGAGGGAGACATAAAAGACCTGAAAAATTACCACCCCCGCAAGTTTGCACTCCGTAATACATAAAATACACATAACACATAAAAAGATCATATTAGGCCGAATAGAAAGACATCTAGATTTTAATCCACCACGAGAGCAGGGTAGGCTTTAGAAGTGGGTATTCAACTACTGACCATATCCATGTAATTAACTAGCTAATGGAAAAATCAACAAAGTATGACACACCACTATGTATGGCATTTATAGCTTATGAGAAAGCTTTCGATTCTGTCAAAAACCTCAGCAGTAATGAAAGTCCTTCAAAAACCAGGAATAGAGGAAACTTATGTTAGACCACATGAAGATATCTATACATAAAGTACAACAATCCTAAAACTACATAAAGATAGTGAGAAAATTCTGATTGAGAAAGGAGTTAGGCAGGGAGACCCCATCTTTACTATATTATTCACAGCATGCCTAGAAAGTTTTTAAAAATTCAGAATGAAGGAATTGACATTAATGGGGAATGCCTTAACAACTTGAGATTTGTAGATTGCATAGTTGGGTTTAGTGAATCATGGGAGGAATTAAAAAAAGATGATAGAAGACTTGAATACAGACAGAAGAAATGTAGGAATGAAAATGCACATGAGTAAAACTAAGATAAGGTTCAATGAAAATACAGACAACAAAATAACAGTTATAGAGGAGCCTCCTCTTTCCCCAGGACTCGAAACTGAAATTAAAAGAAGGATAACCATGGGATATAGAGCATTTGGTAAACAAAATGAGATTATGAAATTTAAAATGCCACTTTCTCTAAAAGAAAAGTATTGAATGAGATAGTCCTACCAGTATTAAATTATGCATCAGATAATTACAACTCAAAGAGCTATGGAAATAATAATGGTGGGAATAACATTGAGAGAAAAAAAAAAAAACGAGCAACGTGGATACGAGAGCAAACTAATGTACAGGTTATTCTAACAGCATGTAAGAAAATGAAATAAAAATGGGTAGGACATATAATGAGAATGACAAATAATAGATGGACATTAAAAATAATAGAATGGTCCCTAAAGACTGTAAATAAAGCAGGGGAGGGTAAAGAAGACGATGGATTGAAGAACTAATAAAGCTTGCGGGTGAGCACTGGAACAGGAAGACCATAAACAGATGCAAGTAGAAGGATATGTCTGGAGTCTTTGTTCTGCAGTGGACTAGTAACGGCTAATGATGATGATATAAACACAAAAACCAATGCAGCCGTTTCCATCCCACTGCAGATCAAAGGCCTCAAACGTCCTTAGTCTTATATATATATATATATATATATATATACACACACACACATATATATATATATATATATACATATATATATATATAATCCAAACAATAATTAAGTAACAGTATTCGCAGTAAGCAAAAGAACAAAACGAACAGAAATTGCTATTTCTTGATAAATCACACAATATAACAATAAGTTTGTTTTGATTATCAACTTGATTAAGAATGTAAACTGCTTTTTTTTTCTCTTCATACTATTTGTGGACTCTCTCTCTCTCTCTCTCTCTCTCTCTCTCTCTCTCTCTCTCTCTCACATACATACTCCTCATCTATTTGGTTCCTTTAAGATAATTTGTGAATTTAGTGATAATACTCCTCAATTTTATTATCGGTGCTTAAGGCCTGTCTAAATGATTAATTCCTTTCACCTTACAGCTGATCCCATTCCCTAATGAAAAGAAAGTGATATTGCGGCACTAAACCCAGGATAATCATGCAAGGCCTCTTTATACATGGATGCATTACTAGTATAAAACATTTGATGTACGTAAGTAATGAAACAGCCATTTACACCCCATCGTTCATTACGGGCTGCCAACAGAAGAGCCCATGTTTTACATAAGGTAGGACAATCTAAAAGCAAAAAAAAAAAAAAAAATAAATAAATAACCCACCGTTCAGAATTTTGTATCTCCTGAGTTAGTGAGAGCAAAAGGCAGCGAACATTATTTACACACAAACTAATTTGAAAATTAGCTTCAATTCTGGGTTTTTAATTGGCCAGTCCCCTTCTTTCTTACAAAAGGTTGGCCGATCTACTTTTTTCACCAATATGTCCCACTGTTGTTCCTCTCCCATTTTCTTACTTATTATTCCGCTTCAGGTGTGCACCAAACGAGGGCAAAATTTAATTAACCAATTAATCAACTAAATCGTTTAAAAACCTGATCACCCCCTCATATATTTTTTATGATGATTTTGGTAATCTGTTGCTTATAACTAAAAATGATTTTCAAACTCTCAACTTTATTATCAATTATGAATTGATATTTGGAGGAATAAATCTTGATGAATATTAATATATCAACATCATTTAACACCATTCTTCAATGACAACAATTAAATTAATCTTTTTACAGATATGATCGAAATCAACAATATACTATTTTCTCGTAATAAATATGACTTGAAATTCATATAATTTAAATGACCGTCTGAAAATTAATCTCTTTTACCAGAACTAAACAACAACGAATTCTAAAATAAATTCAGACATGATAGAAATACAATTAATGGAACCATCATCAGCCATTGAATACCATACCACTATCAAACGATGACCCACCAAAATATATTGGAGACAAGAGTTCGGCCAACGGCTAATCCATCAGGTCAATGAAACTATCACTTATCTCGGGAGTATTCAATTACTGCTATTTCGACATCAGTTAATGATCAATCAATTGATAGTTCTTAGGTTGTAATCTCTCTCTCTCTCTCCTCTCTCTCTCCTCTCTCTCTCTCTCTCTCTCTCTCTCTCTCAAAGCAAATGAGGATAGTATCAAACGCACACTCTGTAATCAAACTAATGTTATCTAGTGTTGGATAGCCACAGAGCATCTGTACCACGGTAGGAATATTCCACCATCTTGTGCTGGATTTAGATTTGTGTAAGGATTTATGAATTTGCGCTCTATGTCCTGGCACTGGGGTCAGTGAGTCCATTCTACGTACAAATTCAACTGAGTTAAAACCCTCCACTTGCACTATGATATAAAAGTTAAAAGAATATGGACATGAAATAGTAAAAGTAAAAAGACACTAAGTGAAGTAAAAGCATACAAAGCAAGTGCAACTAGGGGGCCTGAGGAACGCTGCTAAGATCTGTAAGTAATGCCTAAAGAGTACCCTCATAACACTACCCTATGAATGGTGTCTTGGGTTAGAGTTCTCTTTGAATAGGCTACACCCAGGCGGAATATTCCACCAGTTTTCTCATCCACTTGTTTTTCAGCGTGAGTAAGGCAGGCTTAATTGAAGGGTCAAGGGACGGTTAATTAAGAGGTTGCTTTTTCATCTGTTTCGAATGCTCCACAAAAATCCTTTGATTATGGTCAGGAAGTTTATATGATTGACCTTTATTATATTGCTGTTTTTGATAATGTTAGTATGTTAATCATGAGGCCTTTGTTTTAAAAACGTAAACAGATGGGAGTAGATGGGTCCTTTTCTAGTATCATGAGTGTAGTTGATGGGGACCATAGTGACAATAAGAATATAATACCTGGTGTTCCCGAGTAGTGTTCTCTGCTCATTACTTTTCATATTATATAAGGATGATATATAATTGGGCCTAGAAAAACTAGCTTGTTCCATGTGCAGATAATGCTACTCCCTTTCCTCTTTTCATAAATTACATCTCTTGAATGTAGACCTGTAGTTTCTAAATCCTCTAATAGATAAAGAGCTAAAGTCAGTGCAAATTATGGGGGGATGAAGTTGGATTCTAGCAAAACTCAAAGCATGATTGTAAGTTTGGTAGAGAACAGTGGCTCTTCAACATACAGATATTTGCATTGATAATGTCTCTGTAACTATACGCAGCTCATTTAAAATTACATAGGATTCTTGATTGTAAATTTACACTTGAGAAAGACTTCCAGACTGTTTCTTCTTCAACTACAAACAAAATGGCATATTGAGAGTTTTAAGATTTTTGGCCATTAATCTATTTTGATGAAATGTTATAATTATTTCATTCAACCCGTATTTTGAGTATTGTTCTCTTGTCCGGTCTTCAGCTGCTGACTCATCTTAATTTGCTGGCCAAACACTTGCACTCTATTAAATTCCTTATCCCTGACCTAGATATTGATCTTGAGCAATGATGTTTGGTTAGTTCTTTGTGTATGTAGCATAAAATTGTTCATAATCCTGACACCACTCAGATATTCTAAGACTGTACCATCCTGTTCGAATACTACTATAGGTATGCAGTTAATTTTAACAGGCTTGACTTCTTCATCATAAGGTTCAAAATAGGTAGAACTTGAATAGTTCAAAGTAGCAACAAAAGCTTTTCTGTTGAAATGTTTGACTTGAGATTTATTTCAAAGTTCATCCATGAAGGATTCATTTGGAATTTGTTACTGATATTAATATATTTTTGATATATTAATATTTTATTCGTTATTTTTTCTATTTCCTTTAAAAATAGAAAGGGTAAAGGTTTGAAACCTTGGGTTTGTAGAATCATGCTTTTTCTACTAGGGTTGCAGCTTGGCTAGTAATAATAATAATAATAATAATAATAATAATAATAATAATAATAATAATAATAATAATAATAACAATAATAATAAATGGACATCAAAGTCACCGCATATGATATTTAAAAATCTGCAAGTCATCATACCAAATGACAGGAATTTCTACGAATCAGTCGACTTCTATCCGATTATAAGGTCACTAGGGTGGGGAGGGGGAGGATGCAGTAGGTAGAGGGGAGAAGGGCGGAGGTGAATAGTGGAACAGTATGAGAGAGAGAGAGAGAGAGAGAGAGAGAGAGAGAGAGAGAGAGAGAGCTCCAGCGTGCCCCGACTTGTTATGTAATTTTGCTACACCCACATGAAACTCGTCGTTTCAATATAGAACAAATGTGGCTACCAAGCAAAGGCTGTGCAAAACTTTCACACAAAATCACTCGATTCCGGTGTTCAGGGAGAGAGGAGAGAGGAGAGAGAGAGGAGAGAGAGAGAGAGAGAGAGAGAGAGAGAATGTGTAGTCCATCAAACAAATATTAAAAATCTGCCATTCCCTTCAAAAGAATAACTAAATCTATAAAGTATAAATAACATGAAAAGTTAAAATTGCACATATAATGAAGAAAATAAAGTCATGAAGAATTATAAAAGCATAAGAAACAAACCTTTTAACCAGACATTTAAGAAAAGATCCCAATTTTCTATCAAAGAACCAAGTATCCAATTGGTGGTGTAAAGGCTTAAAAAGAAAGAGGATGCTGCAAGTTGGGGGCGGATGAACAGGAGCGGAAATTGGCCCGAAGGAGGTCATACATTGTTTATCGATGTATTGGAACATATTCCATGGACTTTTATCACGTGGAGTAATTTTGCTGCAAGAGAGGTCACGGGTTGGCACCCCACTCTCCCCCCTCTTCGAAATCGTTCGACTATGATGCTTCGAAATTGGTGTTGAAGAACGCCTTCGAGAATCACTGATGCAGTCAAGGTTTGACGATCATAAGCATAAGTAAAGAAGAGAGAGAGAGGAGAGAGAGAGAGAGAGAGGAGAGAGAGAGAGAGAGAGAGAGAGCCATATTCATACATCACAAGAGTCAATTCTTGGCGCCACCACGGCACATATTTGGATCAACGCTTGTCGCAGCACTTGTAAACTGGAAAAACCTCCTTTGCAGCAAGTCCCAAACTGCAGCACTTGACCTAACGAATGATTTAATGCATCTTTTTTATATCCATCTAAAATAAACTTTGGGCTTCTTGTGTTTTTTAATCTTAATTCTAAAAGTTCAATATATTTCAAGGCAGGTCTTCTCCTACATTTCGGGCTAACCATCGGCTTGACAAATATGAGAGAGAGAGAGAGAGAGAGAGAGAGAGAGAGAGAGAGAGAGAGAGATACATAAACTTTCCTTCTATACTTATTCAGCCTACTATATGGCCAGAAGCTGCCAAGGCTCTGTTTATAAAGTCTCTCTCTCTCTCTCTCTCTCTCTCTCTCTCTCTCTCTCTCTCTCAACACAAGCTTAGCCCCTTCATTGTGAACGTCTCTCTTTCAAATATCAACACGCTCTTTGTAACTCAGTCATTCAGGGCCACACTACGAAAACAAAAAAAATATTTTTTCCTAAAAAAGACTGTTCACTCTCTCTCTCTCTCTCTCTCTCTCTCTCTCTCTCTCTCTCTCTCTCTCATCGATCTTTGGTGGCCTACATAACGTGTCATTTACTCATTTTATGAGATTTAATTATCCAAACAAATTAGAATTTGTTCGATGTTATAATTATTTTTTTTTTCAACTAACGCACACAGCAATCAGAGGAGTATTTGATGAAAAATTCTAGCATAGAGAAAAATATTTATTAACGACCATGAAGTCACACGTCTTTATTTACTTATGTAAATCATATAAAGATAAATAAAAATTAGTTTGATAAAAAATCAATGTCTAAGGATCTGATTTACAAAAAAAGAAAAAAAAAGAAAGAAAAATTACTAACAATGTATTCAACAAACCATAAAATTTATAATAGTAAAAGAAACATTCAAACTTTGATTATATAAGTTCAGAAACTTTTTGGACAATAATAGAAGAAAGTAGTTTGCGATCAAAATAAGTCCGGGGAAAAATATGAAAACTGAAAAGTGGAAACTTCCTATGGCGAAAATTACCGAAGGTGACATAGAGCGTAAGAGATGGCTTTAAATATTCTCTTTTTTTTTCTCTCTCTCTCTCTCTGCGTCTCGTCGTCGTAAATCTTCTTAGGGCGTATTTCTTCCGTATTCTGTGTCAAT
>NC_090765.1:12564019-12565237 GCF_036898095.1 Palaemon carinicauda | reverse complement strand
CTTAAAAAAAATTTAGGCGTGATTCTTGATGAAAATAAATCACTTTTGAGAAACACATTCGGTCTGTCCTCTTCTTCAATTTCACAAAATAAAATTGGATTATTGAGAGTCGTTTAAGATTTTCGGTGATCAATCTATTCTGAAGAAGTGTTTTAATCTTTAGTTCTGTTTTCCTCTCTGGTCTTCAGCTGAGGAATCTCATCTTAATTTGTTGGGCAGGAATTTCCGGTCTATCAAATTTCTTATTCCTAATCTAGATATTGATCTATGGTGCCGTCATTCAGTTAGTTCGTTATGCACGTTGAATAAGATTTTTATAAATATGACCATCCTTTGCATTCAGACCTTCCCGGACAGTACCATCGTAATACTAGGTATGCAGTTAATTCTCAAAGGTATACTTTCTCCATCGAGAGGCTTAATTTAATACTACACAGTATTCTGGAAATTTTATTCCAGCTGCGACCAAGTTGTGGTATGATTTTCCCAATCGGGTAGTTGAATCGGTAGAACTTCAATAGTGCAAACTTGCACAAAATCTTTTTATGTTGAACTAGCAGACATGTCTCTTTTTACATTGCGTTTATGAGAGATATATTTTATTGTTGTTACTGTCCTTAAAATTGTTTATTTAAATCGTTCTTTACTTCTTTTTTATAGTTTATTTAATTGTTCTATACTTCTTTTGTAGTTTATTTCCTTATTTCCATTCTTCACTGGGCTATTTTTCAATGTTGGAGCCCTTGGGATTATAGCATCCTGCTTTTCCAACTGGGGTTGTAGCTCAGCTAATAATAATAATAATAATAATAATAATAATAATAATAATAATAATAATAATAATAATAATGATAATAATAATAATAAAAAAAAATAATAATAACCGACTTTCTTCCTTGTTACTTGGTAGAAGCAGATAAATATTAACAGTCCTTTTTTATCTTGTGATGAAGACGTCTACCTTTAACAAACCAAGGAAAAAGACAAGTGCGATTGCTGCTCGAGACGAACTATTTTCCATTAAAATCTAACGTGCCTCTGTTCACTTGAGCATTAATTCTTAATCATAAAAGTGGTTGACTCTGGTAGGTCATACCCTCATCGTTAAGAATTGAGAGCCAGAGAGTATAAACTATATAGCCACCCACTTTGCAAGGAATGAGGGTAAAATATATAAACCACCAGACTCACAAACCTGTACATTGTTAAATGTTTCTG
>NC_090765.1:12554019-12561519 GCF_036898095.1 Palaemon carinicauda | reverse complement strand
TATTTTGAAAATAATGTTTGTGAATGAGTATAAGAAAAAGACAACCACTTCATAAACTCCCAATTAGGGGTGGTCTTTACATAAACCCTGAAAAAATAAAAACACAAGGAGAAGGAAATTGACATTAAAGGTCCTTGAGTCTCCCATCAAACAGGTGAACTCTAACAGAAGACAGTGGAAATCCATAGTGCAGAGGCTCTGGCACTATCTGAGGCTAGAAGACATTAGTTTGACTTAAGTGTCCTTCTCATATAAAAATTTCTTGAACAAAGTGTCCTTTCTACACTACCAACTTGGGAAAAATGGTTACTAAACAATCACGATAGCTACTCATTAAGTTAGAGCGTAAGTATACATTAGTATTCTTAGTGCTGTAAGACGTGTGAGGAAAGAAAAAATGTGTATAAATAAACCAGAATATTCGTGTACATATAGGCAAAGAAAAATTTATCTAGTAAAATATGAAATTGTATGGCAAGCCCTAGATGATTCCTAGAACACTGTATTAGTAGTGTGTCAACGGCCGGTTAGTTCCTAGATGAATCTACCTAGAAGACATATTTTTTTAAATGAATAGCAATCATATCTATAATAACTTTTTTTTTACTCAAAAGAGAAAACTTAACCAATTTATGAGGTTGTGCCTAGTACTTTTCCACATTATCCTATCATACAAACTCTTGTATTCTTTATCAAGTAACATAAATATCTTGAAAACTAAAAATATTAACGTTAATTTCAAATTATTTCCACAATGGTTCCAGCTTAATTCCCAAAGGTAAACAGAGCGGCCGTATACAAGGATATAAAAGACAGAAATCGTCTCTATTGTTCCCAGGAAATTAAAATTAATGGCTCGTAAGGTAGTACCACTAAAATAACTTCGTGCCCACGTACACACGCACCAAGTGTATAATATTTCAGTGTCAGTTGAGAGAGAGAGAGAGAGAGAGAGAGAGAGAGAGAGAGAGAGAGAGAGAGAGAGAGAGAGAGAGAGAGAGAATTTTTACCATCAAAATAAAATATACTATGTATAACTTCAAGCATATCCGATATATCATAGTATTCTATACCCTACCATATTAATGACCATCATAGATATAATTACAATTCTATTGCTCTTATTATCATTGTGACCAGTACCTGTAACATATACTTCCTACCAGTTATCAAAATTTCAATACCCATCAACGATGTTGCTATAGCGATCATTTTATTTTTTGTTCACTAGAATCCAAGAAAACAATTAGACAAATAAACGTGAATACTCTTGACAAAAGATGGCAAACATAAAACCCTGAAATTAGCGATATTTTCTCTTTCGTTTCTTTTGATTCGTTACAAAACTTATTTGCTATTCTTATTCCCAACGTTTAATAAATGTCGAGTTTGGTTTAAAGGGTTAAAGGCCACTCATGAATAGCAGAGGCAAGGGACAGTGATATTGTCCAAGCAAGCCTCATCTCCACCCAAGCTAGGACCAGGAAGGGCCAGGCAATGGCTACCCACCCCCATCCATAACTCACAAGTATAATGAGGTTGCAGCTACCAAAGGAACTAACGAGTTTAAGGAGGACTCGAACCCCAGTCTGGTTATCACCAGGTGACATGAATAAAAAAAAATGTATGTAACATTCATACGTGTTGTTCACATTAAAATTTCTTTTGTTTAGTTTTACTCGTACCACTATCACTATCATTATTACTATTATCATCATTCCACTACCACCATCAAACACATCATAATCCCCAATACCCATTAAAGTGAGCAATTTAAACTCATCTATCGCTTCCTCCTCCGAATAAGGAACAAAGGAATATTTCCTTCACGAGACCAAGGGAGAGAAATCTTCATTCATCGACAACCGATGACTCCAGCGTCTTCAACTGGTCGTATCGATAACCGAAATCACATGAATCACCCTGTAAAGAATCACCTGTTAGATTGCCTCATCAACGACATTTTTCGAGGGTGCTTTGCCTTGAATAAAGACAGGTGGGGGTAGGGGTGGGGGGCTTTATTCCTGTTGAATTCTAGGTTTACTTTCATAAAATCAGGATGAACTGGATTTAGGATGATTTAGGTTTCTTTTAAGGTAATATATTAATGTTTTCTTATGTAATTTATTTCAAGAACAGCTTTCGAATCTTTCACGATGGTTGGGTCTATGGCTACTTTAAAGCTTTTCGATGGTGCCAGTCAATCGTAAGGCAAACAACTTTTTACGAGGAAAATTCGTGGTTTTCGACAGAATTAATAAGCATGCAAATGACAGCAACGGCACTGGGGAGTAAACGTGCCTTCGCAGTATGGACTTGACGTGATATTCTTTTTCTTAGGTTGGAAAAATTGGATTTTACTGCGCTAGACAATTTTCATAACGAATTATCAAAACCATGTCTATATTTTCAAGAATTAAATCAATTAAAACCGGAAAGGTTCTAGCCTTGACAATGCAGTAGCCTACACTTTGTCTCTTAAGAAAATGAAGGGAGAATATTTCCAATCTCCAAAGTGAAATAAGTGACACTCTTGCCAATAAATCTAGAAATAACATAAATATGTCCAGGAATTATAAGTATTTGACGTATTCTGGGTGCCTACCGCCTGAAGTCCTTACAAATGCATAATTCGTGTCTCTTTCAGGCTTCATTGTTACCAAAGTCCCCCTACACTGGACACAGAAGTTACTCTTTCACGTGTCATTTCGACCCTGTAATACTGAAGAGCTTCCATTTGCAATGTATGTAAATATTACCATTATTTGCCTTTTCGTAATCCCAAAGCACAATTTTACCAATTATTATTTGGCCGCTAAGGAATACTGTACAATTTTTTTTTTATATTTGGCACAAAACCTAACGAGAAAATTTTGGAATTTCATGATTTTTGAGATGAAATAAATGTTGTTCAGGTATGATGGCTACGTCTTTACTGTGTGTGTGTGTGTGGTGTGTGTGTGTAGTGTATAAATACACAAATACATAATCCATACACACAAATACGAGTATTCCATCCACATTTGAAAAAGGCACTACTAAACATGTTACATACAATCCTTTTAAGAGACCGAAGAAAAATACAGAATACTTGAAATCATCATGTATAGCAAGTGATATTTTCTCATCTACACGGCCACAAACTCAGAACAAGTAGCAGCTTCAGGGAACTTATGCTGTCAACAATTCTCCCAATTAATCAAGTATGCAGCTTTTGCATTACCCTCAACACAATCTCCCCATTTCATCTTGTACTTACTCCCATCAAGGGATATTTTTTTCTAATTACTGTACACACACACCACACACACACACACAAAAAAGAAAAGAAAAAAAAACTATTTTTATTTCTCATTCGTATACCTCGAATAACGATTATTTAGAATATCAACATTGATAATTACTGTCCGTATCGGCTTAATAATTCTACATCAACACAGGAGCTACAGTATCACCTTTGATCGAGAGAGAGAGAGAGAGAGAGAGAGAGAGAGAGAGAGAGAGAGAGAGAGAGAGAGAGAGAGAGAGAGAGAGAGAGAGAGAGAGAGATCTATAATACTATGACATTGACAAATCACTTATTAGACCTTTTCTAATAATAACCAGACCTGCCAATTACGTATATTTCTTCATATAACCAACCCCAACAAGGAAAACGGCGCCTTTAGATGTTGTTTATAGTAAAAAATGGACACAAACACACACATACACACACATATATATATTATATATATAATAAATATATATATATATATATATATATATATATATATATATATATATATATATATATATATATATATATATATATATATACACACACACACACACATGCGTGTTGTGTGCGTAGGAGTATGAATAAAATGTAAGATCAATTCTCGCCCTTACCCGCAAACAATCTAATTCCGTGTCAAATTGACAGTAATAGTGCAAATCGGGGTTACTATTTATATACTGTTATCAAGACCTGCAATCGATAATACTGACGTAAAAGATCTTTGTAATTATAGCAAGTGCTGCAATTACGTCATGTAATAAAAGAACATTATTTATAAGTAGAAAGCTCCTTGTACTGAGAGAGAGAGAGAGAGAGAGAGAGAGGAGAGAGAGAGAGAGAGAGAGAGAGAGAGAGAGAGAGAGAGAGAGAGAGAGAGAGAGAGAGAGAATGTTACCTACAGGCAGTAATTTTTTTTTCTTTTGATTCAGAATATCATTAATTCTTTGTATTTCGTTGCTGAAACCTTTTGAAGAAAGCACTAAATATAACTCTAGGTTTCATTGTAGGTACAATTATTCTTAATTAATTAGGTAGGTAAGAATTAAAAACTTTTAAAAATAGCGAAATTAAAGCTCCATGGATAATTAAAACAGATTTCAAAGATGTGATGGAACTAGCGTTATTACCGTCACGAAATTGCGTAATTAACATAAGCACATTCAATATACTAACTTCAAAGAAGAATCATACTTGAAAGTCTTCTATTATTAACAGAGAGAGAGAGAGAGAGAGAGAGAGAGAGAGAGAGAGAGAGAGAGAGAGAGAGAGAGAGAGAGAGAGAGAGACTTTTGACAAAGAAAAAGCTTCATTTTCATGACACAAATGAATTAAATAAGGAAGCTACTCCTTGGCACTGAGTCACTCGGGCACTACATCAATAAAACCGCACCGTGGACTAGATCCAGCGAGTGTCACCAAGAAGGCAGGCAATTTCACGCAAGCAAGCGTTCTTTCTATGCTTGCAGCCAGCTTGAAATGCCTCTGCCTTCGCACTCAAGGTCACACGTGAACGTAATTTCAAAATTATAAGAAAAATCAATGAGAAAAAGGGTTCGGGCTTCTTAAAGCATTAATCCGGCTGATAAGTTTTTTTTGCTATTCTAGAGCAATTTCTACGTTTGAAAAAATATGAACTACATAAGATGAACTTCGACTTTTTCTCTTTCTCTCTTCCCTGACATTCAAGCAACTTGAGAAACGAAAGGTCGAATAAAAAATCAACAGGTGTTAAGATTTAAAAAATAACGAAATAAAATATTCCAACAAAAGTTTTATCTCACCAACATCCTATTCCGTGACATATCCTCTGTTGTTCTTTTCTGGAAGTCTAGAATTATTCTTATTATGCAAATAGATTTATACGAGTTCTATATTTCATCACTACATCTTCCATCCCCTTTTTGCGGCCCTGGGGTCTTCTTCCGTACTCATCACTAAATAATTGGGTCAATAGAAGTGCATATTTAATCATCAATGTAATATGGGGGTTTTACTACATAGGAGGTTCATCAAAAATTCACCATTTAGATTTTATGGGAGTTAGGGGAATCAGATTTATTACATAAATTTAAACATATACCTTTCCACTCTTTTATTAAACCAAATAAATTCTGGGTGGACTTGTGAGCGATAGTCTGAGATTGAATGCGGTCCCAGATAAACCAAAGCATGAATATTGTAGCTCTCCTTCTCCACACCCATCCATTGCTCGCAGGAGTGGTAGGTCCGTGTTACTGTGAATTCTTTACAAAATGAACTTAGCTCGATAACAGGTACATGAAGTGGTAGCCCAGACGAATTACAACGATCCATAATGCATAAATATGTATCTAAATCTATCTATCTATCTATCTATCTATCTATCTATCTATATATATATATATATATATATATATATATATATATATATATATATATATATATTATTATTATTATTACTATCCAAGCTACAACCCTAGTTGGAAAAGCAAGATGCTATAAGCCCAGGGGCTCCAACAGGGAAAAATAGCCCAGTGAGGAAAGGAAATAAGGAAATAAATAAATGAAGAGAACAAATTAACAATAAATCATTCTAAAATAAGTAACAACGTCAAAACAGACATGTCATATATAAACTATTAACAACATCAAAAACAAATATGTCATAAATAAACTATAAAAAGACTCATGTCCGCCTGGTCAACAAAAAAGCATTTGCTCCAACTTTGAACTTTTGAAGTTCTACTGATTCAACCACCCGATTAGGAAGATCATTCCATAACTTGGTAACAGCTGGAATAAAACTTCTAGAATACTGCGTAGTATTGAGTCTCATGATGGAGAAGGCCTGGCTATTAGAATTAACTGCCTGCCTAGTATTACGAACAGGATAGAATTGTCCAGGGAGATCTGAATGTAAAGGATGGTCAGAGTAATGAAAAATCTTATGCAACATGCATAATGAACTAATTGAACGACGGTGCCAGTGATTAATATCTAAATCAGGAATAAGAAATATATATATATATATATATATATATATATATATATATATATATATATATATATATATAGATAGATAGATAGATAGATAGATATATACACATATATACACACACACACACACACACACACACACACACACACATATATATATATATATATATATATATATATATATATATATATATATATATATATATATATATATATATATAAAATGTGTGATTTTGTGTCAATGAACGTATAAGAGAATTTTGTGATAGAAAATCCCTTAACAATATACATTTCACCTTCACTTCATCGAATCCACATGAAAGCAACTGCAAAATTCTTCCACAAAAAGATGCCAAGAGAAGGTCCTGCGAAGGCTGATAAGGAGGACGGGGGAGGAGCCTAAAAATGAGGGTGGAAGGGGTCGGTCATTCACTTTGAGATAGGCGACCCTAGCACGCGATGACCTTCACCCGTTACTATATTTGACCTAAGACAAGCCGTTTCTGAATCCATAACCCCACACCTCCCACAGAGATGGAATCCAAGGCCACGTAATCGACTACGCGAATTAGACAACTGGGTAAATCGATGGCTCTTTTAGTTCCTTTGTGCTTCGAAATTATTCTACTCTCCTTTGTCTAACATTTCCGTCACACAAACTTCTTTATCTTTACCTTTGTTAGCTTTGATCAGTTCTAATTTTCATAAGATACACTTACACTAGTTCAAGTGTCGATTTTTATTTTCACTTGCTCCATTTTCCAACTGCCGTCCCTTTTACTTCCTCGTTAATAAGATATTGTTATCTAACTTCAGCACAAACCTGCCCAACCATCATTACTTAGCTCTATGTCTATTACTTATACATATATATCTATCTATCTATATAAACACACAACACACACACACACACACACACACACACATATATATATATATATATATATATATATATATATATATATATTATATATATATATATATATATTTGCACATCCTGTACATCTCACACCTGGCCCAAGCCTTCTTATCTTGTCTTCTTTTTCGCTGACGGAGATTCCTTGACAAAAGAATCCCCCAAAGGAATGTAATCAATAAAGGTGGGTTTGGAAAAAGTCTTGACAAGGTGAAACTTTCATCACTTCGACTACCTCTTCGATATTGCGTTCATGAGAGAATGGCGATTATATAATATATATTATATATATATATATATATATATATATATATATATATATATATATATT
>NC_090765.1:12544019-12549019 GCF_036898095.1 Palaemon carinicauda | reverse complement strand
ATATATATATATATATATATATATATATATATATTTTAATGAGTAAGATGTCATGAACTTGTTGGCCCATCTTTTTGGACGACAATGCAATCATCCACGCTGGGCAATTAGTTAAGTGGTATAGCACTTGGCTAAAGTTTGTCAAGACCATACACTAGCCGCAGCTTACAGTTTTCCCAGCTGTAAATAGGTGCTGGCGTTTGCTGTGGTAAAAAGGGGGCGTGGGGCCTGAGACCTGGCCCCTTAAAACCAGAAGGCATTATACCCTTCTAGCGCAACCTCTCTCTAAAGGGGATATATATATATATATATATATATATATATATATATATATATATATATATATATATATATATATATATATATATATATATATATTAGTAAGGTTCCAAGTTTCTGATGTATACGTAAATACTGGTAGGACAGCTCATTAAATACTTTTCTTTTTAGAGAGTGCCATTTTATTTATCACAGTCTCATTTTGTTAAGTAAATGCTCTCCATATATATATATATATATATATATATATATATATATATATATATATATATATATATATATATATATATATATATATATACATATATACATATATATATATATATATATATATACATACACACATATATCTATCTATCTATCTATCTATCTATATATATATATATATATATATATATATATATATATATATATATATATATATATATATATATCTTCCACCTTACCAACAGAAGGCTTGGTTCGATCGCGGAGGTAACCGATAGTAGTTAATCTCGCCTTCCCCCAATAAATAACCAGCTGATGATTACGGTATCAAGCTTCAGTGTAGATTAGTCAGGACAATTTCATTTATCCTAGAATGGCATAGGATAAGTAAGCTTATCCCTATCAAGCAGGAAGTAACATGCCTTCTACGGCCACCCCTTCAAAGGGTAAAAAATGTATAAGTATTGTACTGCACAAAGTACGATCCAAAGAAATATGTTTTGCAAAAATCATTTATTAATTTTACTGTGATATTTAAAAAGCACTACAAAAATATATGCAATAATAGAGAAATGGAATTCAATTCTATGTGTATGTGTATAAGAATCCCCAAAACATAATTGAAACTAATGTTCACAGGAGAAAAAAGACGAACAACGTTCGACAGAAATATGTTCATTCTAAAGGGTACTAGAGACCACCTTTCTTTTCAGGGAAATCTAACCTAAATGCACTTTAATTTTGACCCTCTCTTCGCGTCAGTCTTCATTTATAGTCTTCGATAATAAATGAAAAGTTTAATTATGATTACAATAAGAGGCGTCAAACAAAAAGGGGTAAAAACGATGAGATATTGAGGTATAAAACAAAAGAGCATGATTAAGAAAAAGCTGTGAAATTGAGAAAAGAAAAAGATACAAAATTAAGATATACTGAGGCAGAAAATACAATGGAGATAAAAGTTAATGTTACAGAAAAGGAAGAAAATACAGACACGTCATTAAAAAGTCAGAGTAATCATCATAGTCATATAATTTGTACTCTGGAATTTCACACATATGGGAAGTGTAATTAATATGGATTATGATAATGCCTTTAAACTTAGGTCATGCTATAATTGTTACCTAAATGTTAGTTAATGCAATTTCAATATACGTATATCACAAAAAATGGAAAGATCAAGATAACCTACTGTTAATTATTATATAAAAACATTTCATACACAATGTTACTTCCTGGAATTTTGAACATAATAAGCTGAGTAATAATTTTCTAAAAGGATGAACTAAATCTATCAAATGGGTCTCACAAATAAACTCATTAAATACTCATAGTAAAATATCTTTGATGTTCAACAAATGTTAATTATTAATACTAGATTAATAAGTGTTTTAATCAAATATTTATAAAAAAAAATAATTGTTCCTATTCAATATATATTATCGAATGATTGACTTGAAATGCAAGATTTTACTGATGCTTTGCATTGTATACGCATATAATTGTCTATGGCAACTGATTTTAAGCTATAAATAAAACTAAATATTACAACAGTAATAGGGCTTAGAAACACTTTATTGGTGTTATTTTAAAGATACCATAGGGAAAATCAGTAAAACCAAGTAAATTTCAAGTAAAATATTAACTTTTCCTAATTCAATCAAGAAAATGTGTAGGATGAATAAAAAAAAAAAGACCAGAAGTAATCTTTGGTTACTGTTATCAACATCATTCAAAAGTCACATATTTCCATGCAACAAGGCGAAACGTTCCATAATTTCCAGCAGTCTTCTACGGAATGAAAACCTGAAGAAATAATCAATAAGAAACCCAATTATCCACCGAACAAACATTAATTAGGAAGACCCCAGATTAAGCGCAGTCATCCAACAAGAAATTCCCTAATGTGAAGATAATTCAGCTTGCTCACAGCACGAACCAAAGGACTAAGGGGAGGTCATAGCTTAATCAGATTGAAGTCCCACAAGTGTAACAGCCCCAGTTCACATCATTATGAGTAAAGGTCCCGTTTCTAATAGCTCTGTGATGTAATTCGTGGATAAATCATACAGTAAGTGAATAGCGAAATGACCTCGGTTTTGTTTTTAGTAAGTTAATGAATCCTATATAATGGTGAGACATAAAATAAGCTCTGTCGCAAACAATTACAGAGAGAAAAAAAGATAGGTGAGGCTTTCGGCCTTTTACGATGATGCTAACGGAATAGGAAAATTTTGCTCTCATCTAAGACACGACAGTAAAAAAAAAAAAAAAAAAAAAAAAAAAAAAAAAAAAAAAAAAAAAAAAAAAAAAAAAAAAAAAAAAAAAAAAAAAAAAAAGGGGAACATCCAGACCATGAAACAAGTTTTTGAGGAAAGAACGTGTGCTCCATTTGAAAAAGACAAAATTACGCGAATCAGTAAAGTGAATGGCAGAATTTCCAAAATTTACTAGAAAGAGCAAGGCCAAAAAGACAAAAATGCTAAATAAAGCTGATAAGGTCAATACAACACCAATCCTCCAAACAATGATATATGGGTCAATTCAAGACGATGCTCTAAACAAAGGTGTATAAGGTCAATATAATATCAATCTTCCCAGTAAGGATATATAAGGTCAATACATGACTGCTCCAAACAAGGACGGACGACGTCCATATAATATTAATCCTCCAAACAAGGAAATATCAGGTCAATACAAGACTATGCTATAAGATAGGACGGACAAGGTCAATAAAATACCAATCAACCAAAAAAAGGGACATATTAGGTCAATAGGAGACTATGCTCAAAACAAGGGTGGATAAGGTCAATATAATATTACTCTTCCAAGTAAGGATATAGATAATGTTAATACAAGCCTACGATCTAGACAAGGATAGCTAAGGGTCAATACAAACTTTAAGTGGTTAGAGTGAAGGATTTGCAACTCGGAAACACAACTTGAACAATATATAGTCAAGTAAATCGGCTCTTTGATATATCCACACATAACTTCTGGATAACCCCTCTTCCACTTCACATCTATATCTTGGTCCTTCCAAAATATTTAAACATTCATTCGCATTTCATAACATAACAATAACATGATATAGCAAAAATGACATTTCCCTTCATGGTCAAACAGGATAAAAGAAAAAGGATGAAAATTAAGATTATCAATACATATTAATAGGGTACATTTGATGTATAATAAAGGATATCTATGAAATTATAAAGCAGAAATTTATCTATACATCTGGATTATTGAATATATACATATATATACATACACACACACACACACACACACACACACACACACACATATATATATATATATATATATATATATATAGATATATATATATATATATATATATATATATATACATACTGTACATACAATGCATACAGTACACAGACTCACACACACACACAATATATATATATATATATATATATATATATATATATATATATATATATATATATATATATATATATATCTATATATATACATAAATACAGAGAGAGAGAGAGAGAGAGAGAGAGAGAGAGAGAGAGAGAGAGAGAGAGAGAGAGAGAGAGAGAGAGAGAGAGAGAGAGAGAGGAGCGAGAACGTTAGTTAGGAATTGTATGCAATACAATCATGAAAAAATCTAATATATTCAAATCAAGAAAGCTTGTAAAATGCATAGGATGTGTGGTATCCTCCTAACTGACATAAAAGTTAGAATAGAAAAAAAAAATTTCCATTTAATTTAATTTTGACGATAACAGATACTGTTGAAATATGTCACACACGCCGGGTTTCCACGAGAAGCCAAAAACTCTTTTTGATCCAGATATTTTGTTGGTTGTTTAGAAAGGATGAATTGGACGTGAAAAGTCGAGTGGAAAAAGGCCGAAGCTTTCGTTCAAATTCAATCTCTAAAATTACAGCACAAAAGACTACCAAAACTTACTGAACAGAGAATAAACTTTTTTTTTTTTCAATTATTTGGTATTAACTGATGTATATGAAAAAAATCCAATCATATTTTCAGAAATAAAAATAAGGCAGACTCTCCTTAAAAATTCAAAATGTGACATGTAAAAGAACTTCCGTAATTATAATAAATCTATTTATAATAAATATATACTTAAATCTTTAAAATATGTCAAAACAGCACGGGAAAGTTCCCATAAATATTGAACTATAAAAATATGAATAAGTATATGAAATAAAACACAATTTGATTTGTTTGAATTTTGGCATAAATGGGATTTTGTTGATATTTCATGTTTAGCATAATGCAGACAACAATAATTCTATGAAAATAAAAACAAAGCACAATCTATTCTAAATGAAGGAAATTACTAAAACCCCGTTGTATTTTTAAGGGAACAACCTTATCACAGTAAATATATTCTCTAATTTTCGTTTAAGATTTCCTCACTGTCCAATAATTATTAAAACAAAATAAACAGCTTTCAGGAAACAAAGACAGAAATTGCCTTCATTCCTCGGAATGGCAGCATCAGTTCGCCCCT
>NC_090765.1:12536519-12539019 GCF_036898095.1 Palaemon carinicauda | reverse complement strand
GCAGCACGGTACAGTCTGGAAAGATCTGAATGCAAAGAACTGGCACGAATTATACTACACCTTATACAACATGCATAGAGAACTAACTGGATTAATATCTACATCAGGAATAAGAAATCTAAAAGACCACAAGTTGTGTCCAATAAATTCAGCAGCTGGAAACCAGACAGGAAAACAGTACTCGAAACAAGGCAGAATGAAAGAATTAAAACACCTCAGAATAGATTGATCACTGAAAATCATAAAAGACTTCTCAATAAGCCAATTGTTACTGCAATTGGCGAAGAAACAGACAGAATGTGTTTCTCAAAAGTAAATTTGTTATCAAGAGTCGTATAGAGTTAAAGAAAAACATGATTAAAGTTGAGATCTAGATGTTGAGGAGCCACTGTCTTCGACCTACTCACAATCATACTTTGAGATTTGTTAGAGCTTAACTTCATGCCCCATAATTTGTATCATGCACTGATTTTAGCAAGATTTCTATTAAGGGATCCAGCAACCATGGGCTTACTTCAAGAGTTAGAATTGATAAAACGAGAAAAAGCTTCTCTGCATATCGAATGAGCATGTTTCTAGGCTAAATCACATATGATGTATGAAAAGAAACGCCCAGAACACTACCTTTAGGAACACTAAATATGCAGATGAAAGAGATAGTTACGTAAATAAGAATTAATTTGGCGAAGAAAGGGGAAACTTGAGGAGGGAATAGAAAAGAATAAAACTAAGTAGTAAAAGCAAAATTAGATAGTGATGTATGAAAAACACTGAAAACAAAAATAAACAAAGATGATACGATGAGTTCAGCAAAATGCGATAAATCATTATGTAATTTGAGAAATTTTTAACTATACTGAAATTTAAAAGGAGGCATAACCGAAATTGGTTAAAAATATACTACGAATACAACGTAAAAATATTAGGCAAATAAAAATGTATATGCAATTAAGACTACCTCCAAATTATAAAAGATAAAATAATATATGTAGCATTTGGACCTAAAACAAGTAGGTTTTTATAGAGAACGAAAACTCACTGTTTAGAAAAAATCTGCATAGTTCGTACGTCTTATCTTCCTTTTTTAACATTCAACTGAACTCTATTTATAAACATGCTAAGAAACTTATCTGAAGGATTGAATATAAGGTAAAAATTGAGGCAAAGATAAGTTGAAGAAGTTGGACATTCAGGTAATAAAATGTTAGGAAAGAACGGACGAAACGAAAAACGCAGCGAATAAGTTTATTGGAATCAGGGGGAAGAAAGATAGGGGAAAGAAGCTGATTTCCGGAATAAAACTCATAAACTTATGAAAATTAAATATAGAACAATGTGAAAAAATAAATATGAATTGAAAATTATACATTTGCAAGTCAATTTACAGTTAAATTATATACTCTCCACATTCAAAAAATACAAAGGAAATATATTAAAACAGTATTCATATAGATTTAAACAGAATACATACTGTATATGAAAAAAAATAGCATTCTTATTGATTTAAACAAAATACATATGATATAATAAATAGTAATCATATAGATGCAAAATCTTATAATAATATAAAGAAACATTAATATATTTCTAAATGCAAATATGGATAAAAGAAGAAATACGTAGCCATCTTTTCTTGCTTGAGGGTACATTGGGGCAAGTTGTTTTATGTTATTTCTCTTCCTCTTGTTGTTTATAAGTTTTATAGTTTATTAGTTTATATATGAAAAATCTAATTTAATGTTGTTAAGGTTGTTATAACATTTATTTTGATTGTTTATTACGTCTCTTGCAGTTTATTTATTTCCTTGTTTCCTTTCCTCACTGGGCTATTCTTCTCTGTTGGAGCCCTTAGGCTTATAGCATCTTGCTTTTCCAACTAGGGTTATAGCTTAGCTTACAATAATAATAATAATAATAATAATAATAATAATAATAATAATAATAATAATAATAATAATAATAATGAATGACAATAAACATATAAAAATAAATAAATAAATACTTGGGGATAACGAAGTTGAAGAGATTCGAAAGGTGAGGAATCAAGTCTCGAGGCCATCTTTCCCTCACTTCTTCAACAGAAACAAAAGAAGCTGCCGGAATCGCATCTTTTTATTCTCCTCATGACTTCAATGCCCAGAATGATCCTGAATGTGAGAGAGAGAGAGAGAGAGAGAGAGAGAGAGAGAGAGAGAGAGAGAGAGAGAGAGAGAGAGAGAGAGAGAGAGAGAGAGAGAGAGAATTATAAAACGCACGGTAGTATCATCCATGTATTTACATTTTTATCTTAATTGTCAGTTTAATTCTTATTTCTACTGTCAGTATTTGTGCAATTTGTAAGGTTTGCGCATTTGTTAGTTGTTGAGTTATGCCACCTAAAACTGTAATATTACGACTCCCATCAAATTCTAACAACCAATGAAAATTGAAATTAACTGTTATGGAAGTTACTTTGTAAAATGGAAAACCTTTATTTTTCAAGCCAATCCTAGTGTGAGAA
>NC_090765.1:12489019-12531519 GCF_036898095.1 Palaemon carinicauda | reverse complement strand
CACACGCTGTTTCACTTTCCTTCTGCCTGACACTTCCAAATCGTGTCGCCATTCAGTCACCCTCATCTTTCTCCTTTCTATCTAATTCCATATTTCAAACCAGTCAACTTTTCTCATGCAACATATGCTAGGCAAACAATAATACTATGCTCTTGTTATTATTTTTTCGTACTCAATCTTCATAAAGTTGAAAAACTCACGTTCTTATAACTCCATATCCATAGCCTAACAGGTAATTATTATTTATGACCACAGTTGCATACAATCAGGCTTATTCATACCTTACTAGTCACAGCTTAATCAATTAAGTGAACTTGAACCATGTCTTAATCTTTAAGTTTGAGGTATTACCCGTTTCAAAGTTTTTTTTTTTTTCCTTGAATGTGCAAGAAGACAAATCTACAAATCTCCTTATCAACCAATCCCCTCCTTGAGATAGTTTTATTCTACCAAAACAATGAATCGAATGTTTTAAAGAAAAGAAATTATTTATAACTATAGTCAAAGCAGCAAAAATGACAGAGGGGAGGGCACTTAGTTAAATGAAACGGATTCCCCTATTGATATCATGTCTCTGCACATCACCGGCCTGCTCTACAACCCATCCCCCTACTTTGTCTCTCTATCTTTATAAGGTACTGTATTTCCGAAAATATTCTTTATTTCATTTTTTTCTCTCTTTGTTTGCCTTTTCTTCCTAGCAGTAGCTGTTCATGTTGTAGACAACTGCCTTAGCTTGGCTGTGAAGGCAGCCATCTTGCGAGCTTGAAGCAGGAGAACGGTCTATTGCTAGTGCGCGTGCGTGTCACAATGTATGTAGTGGTAACATTTGGCAATGTGCATGGGATGGCCCCTGTTCATATACCATGTTTAGAACTAGGCGAAACCTTGATACAGAAAACACGCCTTGAATTTTTTCTCATAGTTGGTAGGAATAATTTCGGATAAAACTTCAGAAATACGCCTGTTTTTATAGAAACACAGAGTGAAAAAAAGATAGACAAAGGGTAAAGAGGTGGAGCAGGGTTGGGGAGAGAAGGCAAGCCGGTGATCCATTGATATAGCATAAGGGGGAATCAGTTTAAAACTGTGTGCCCTCAATTATAAGCCCTTTATAACTGCACTGAGTATAACAGACGACCTCGGCTGGGAACACAGTGGTAGCATGACGCTCCTCTGATGCCCGATAGTATGGTTTTAGTGAATATTTCCCGCGTTTCAAACTAGTATTCTTCAATTTGTGTAAATACATTCAAGCTGATTCAGCTACCAAAAGCACTATTGTTTTTTTAGTGAAATCACTGCAAATAAGAACCCTCAATCCACCGTTAGTACAGAAAAAGTTAAAACCCCTACCGAGATGGCAAATTATTCCAAGACAAAACTAGATATAGATGAAAAAAATCTTTGTGATTTTGAAACAGTGAATAAAACTTCCTTTAAATTGTCGAGCGAATATCTAATGCGGTTCCAGGTTTTACAACTGCAAAACTTCTGTCAAAAGCTGGGAATGATGTCTACGACTGAGTTAATGGATGGTATTAAGTCCTACTCTGGTGAATTGTATGAAAAAACTCAGGTGAGTGAAGACGTAGATACACAGAATGTAAATAACTTGAAAGCAATGCTAAACGAATTTAAGAACAACTTCCTTGAGATGGAGGAAAGACTCGCTAAGATGGAGCAGTTGGCTTACAAAAATGAATTGAAAAATATTCAACTTCAAAGGGATGTAGAAATAATCAGGATTGAAAATGCTCTTCTCAAAAGGAAACAGGAGAGAAACGAGATTGAAAATGCTCTGCTTAAAAGGAATCTGGAACGAAACGAGAATGAAACTGCTCTGATAAAAAGTCACCTGGAGAGAAGTGAGAATCGAAGATCATTAACTTCAGAAAAATGCAATCATAAAAGCGATGCAGAAAATGGTTTAATTGAAACACAAGAGGGTATAACCAGGGGAGAAGATCAAACGCTCATTTTAGGAGACTATTCCCTAACTAAAATATATACACGGGATTTAAGCAAAAACTGCTCAGTGAGAACAATAGCAGGTGGGAAGGTGGACTCACTGAAATCTTGGGTGACACAAAAATTAGATTTCCCAGTAAACAACTGTATCATCTATGGAGGCTTAATGGATATCAAAGAAGGGTGTAGCACTGATTCTCTGATAAATAAACTAGGCAGCTTGGTGACTGAATTGAAATCAAAGAACGAAAACATGAATGTAAAGATATGTGAACTCGTACCTTCATCTGATTCAACGATGGAAAAAATATCAATGTATAACGAGAAAATCAAGGAATGGTGTGAAAATAATGGTTTATTGTTTATACAGACACACCTGTTTTTCACTCTGGGAACAGGTGAATTAGACATCAACTGTTTCAACAAACCACCACAACGAAACCTAAACCGTGTAGGTGCTATCAGGCTGCTAGATGCAATATCGAAAGATAGCCCTCATCTTGTGTGTAAAGAGTGGAATCGAGTAAAAAGTACTAAATATTCCCTCCAGCAACCTCAGGTACTCGGCTTAAAGAAATGGGAACAAAAAAACAGAAACAGCCAAGACTACAACAACATTTCCTACAGGTCAGAGATGTGGGAAGGAAGCTATAGTCAACCTGCACAGAAAGAAGGCCAACACCATGAATATAAACCACAACCTCATGTACTCGACTCAACTCAAGGGCATCAGACAAATCAACAACACTACAACACCCCCTACTATGGGACAAGGATGGAAAAGGCAAGGCATGTTCAACCAGCAAGGAAAGAAGGCCAATACCAAAGATATAAACCACAACCTCATGTACTCAACTCAATGGCATAAAACAAAACACCAAGACTACAACACCCCCTACAATGGGACAAAGATGTGAAAGGCAAGCTGTGTTCAACCAGGAAGGAAAGAAGGCCAATACCAAGGATATAAACCACAACCTCATGTACTCAACTCAACACAATGGCATCATACAAAACACCAAGACTACAACACCCTCTACTATGGGACCAGGATGGGGAAGGCAAGGCATGTTCAACCAACAAGGAAAGAAGGCCAATACCAAAGATATAAACCACAACCTCATGTGCTCAACTCAACTCAATGGCATAAGACAAAACACCAAGACTAAAACACCCCCTACTATGGGACAAGGATGTGAAAGGCAAGTCATATTCAACCAGCAAGGAAAGGCCAATCAATGGCATCAGACAAAACACCAACACTACAACACCCCCTACTATGGGACAAGAATGTGGAAGGCAAGCCAAGTTCAACCAGCAAGGAAAGAAAACCAATACCAAGGATATAAACCACGACCTCATGTGCTCAACTCAACGGCATCAGACAAAACAAGAAGACTACAATACCCCCTACTATGGAACAAGGATGTGGAAGGCAAAGCATGTTCAACCAACAAGGAAAGAAGGCCAATACCAAGGATATAAACCACAACCTCATGTGCTCAACTCAACTCAATGGCATAAGACAAAACACCAACACTACAACACCCCCTACTATGGGATAAGGATGTGGAAGGCAAGCCATATTCAACCAGCAAGGAAAAAAGGTCAATATCAAGGATATAAACCTCAACCTCATGTACTCAACTCAACGGCATCAGACAAAACACCAAGACTACAACACCCCCTACTATGGGAGAAGGATGTGGAAGGCAAGCCATGTTCAACCAGCAAGGAAAGAAGGTCAATACCAAGGATATAAACCACAACCTTACATGCTCAACTCAACTCAAGGGCATCAGACAAAACACCAAGACTATAACACCCCATACTATGGGATAAGGATGTGGAAGGCAAGCCATGTTCAACCAGCAAGGAAAGAAGGCCTATACCAATGATATAAACCACAACCTCATGAGCTCAACTCAACTAAATGGCATCAGACAAATCAACAACACTACAACACCCCCTACTATGGGATAAGGATGAGGAAGGCAAGGTATGTTCAACCAGCAAGGAAAGAAGGCCAATATCAAGAATATAAACCACAACCTCATCTGCTCAACTCAACTCAATGGCATAAGACAAAACACCAACACTACAACACCCCCTACTATGGGATAAGGATGTGGAAGGCAAGCCATATTCAACCAGCAAGGAAAAAAGGTCAATATCAAGGATATAAACCTCAACCTCATGTACTCAACTCAACGGCATCAGACAAAACACTAAGACTACAACACCCCCTACTATGGGAGAAGGATGTGGAAGGCAAGCCATGTTCAACCAGCAAGGAAAGAAGGTCAATACCAAGGATATAAACCACAACCTTACATGCTCAACTCAACTCAAGGGCATCAGACAAAACACCAAGACTATAACACCCCATACTATGGGATAAGGATGTGGAAGGCAAGCCATGTTCAACCAGCAAGGAAAGAAGGCCTATACCAAGGATATAAACCACAACCTCATGAGCTCAACTCAACTAAATGGCATCAGACAAATCAACAACACTACAACATCCTACTGTGGGACAAGGATGTGGAAGGCAAGCCATGTTCAACCAGCAAGGGAAGAAAGCCTATACCAAGGATATAAACCACAATCTCATGTGCTCAACTCAACTCAATGGCATCAGACAAATCACCAAGACTGCAACATCCCCTATTATGGGACAAGGATGGGGAAAGCAAAGTTTGTTCAACCAGCAAGGAAAGAGGACCAATATCAAGGCTATAAACCACAACCTCATGTGCTCAACTCAACTCAATGGCATCAGACAAAACACCAAGACTACAACACCCCCTAGTATGGGATAAGGATGTGGAAGGCAAGCCATGTTCAACCAGCAAGGAAAGAATGCCAATATCAAGGATATAAACCACAACCTCGTGTACTCAACTCAACTCAATGGCATCAGACAAAACACCAAGACTACAACACCCCCTACTATGGGACAAGGATGGCGAGGGCAAGGTTTGTTCAACCAGCAAGGAAAGAAGGCCAATATCAACGCTATAAACCATAACCTCATGTGCTCAACTCTACTCAATGGCATCAGAAAAAACACCAACACTAAAACACTCCCTAGTATGGGATAAGGATGTGGAAGGCAAGCCATGTTCAACCAGCAAGGAAAGAAGGCCAATACCAAGGATATAAACCACAACCTCATGTGCTCAACTCAACTCAATGGCATCAGACAAAACACCAACACTACAACATCCCCCACTATGGGATAAGGATGTGGAAGGCAAGCCATGTTCAGCCAGCATGGAAAGAAAGCCAATAACACGGATATAAACCACAACCTAATGTGCTCAACTCAACTCAATGGCATCAGACAAAACACCAAAACTACAACACCCCCTACTATAGGATAAGGATGTGGAAGGCAAGCCATGTTCAACCAGCAAGGAAAGAAAGCCTATACCAAGGATATAATCCACAACCTCATGTGCTCAACTCAACTAAATGGCATCACACAAAACACCAAGACTACAACACCCCCTACTATGGGATAAGGATGTGGAAGGCAAGCCATGTTCAACCAACAAGGAAAGAAGGCCAATACCAAGGATATAAACCACAACCTCATGAGCTCAACTCAACTCAATGGCATCAGACAAATCAACAACACTACAACACCCCCTACTATGGGACAAGGATGGGGAAGGCAAGGTATGTTCAAACAGCAAGGAAAGAAGGCCAATATCAAGGATATAAACCACAACCTCATGTACTCAACTCAATGGCATCAGACAAATCACCAAGACTGCAACACCCCATATTATAGGACAAGGATAGGGAAGGCAAAGTTTGTTCAACCAGCAAGGAAAGAAGGCCAATATCAAGGCTATAAACCACAACCTCATGTGCTCAACTCAACTCAATGGCATTAGGTAAAATACCAACACTACAACATCCCCTAGTATGGGATAAGGATGTGGAAGGCAAGCCATGTTCAACCAGCAAGGAAAGAATGCCAATATCAAGGATATAAACCACAACCTCATGTACTCAACTCAACTCAATGGCATCAGACAAAACACCAAGACTACAACACCCCCTACTATAGGACAAGGATGGCGAGGGCAAGGTTTGTTCAACCAGCAAGGAAAGAAGGCCAATATCAAGGATATAAACCATAACTTCATGTGCTCAACTCAACTCAATGGCATCAGAAAAAACACCAACAATACAACATTCCCTAGTATGGGATAAGGATGTGGAAGGCAAGCCATGTTCAACCAACAAGGAAAGAAGGCCAATACCAAGGATATAAACCACAACCTCATGTGCTCAACTCAACTCAATGGCATCAGACAAAACACCAACACTACAACATCCCCTACTATGGGACAAGGATGTGGAAGGCAAGCCATGTTCAACCAGCAAGGGAAGAAAGCCTATACCAAGGATATAAACCACAATCTCATGTGCTCAACTCAACTCAATGGCATCAGACAAAACACCAAGACTACAACACCCCCTACTATGGCACAAGGATGTGGAAGGCAAGCCATGTTCAACCAGCAAGGGAAGAAGGCCTATACCAAGGATATAAACCACAACCTCATGTGCTCAACTCAACTCAATGGCATCAGACAAAACACCAACACTACAACATCCCCTACTATGGGATAAGGATGTGGAAGGCAAGCCATGTTCAACCAGCAAGGGAAGAAGGCCTATACCAAGGATATAAACCACAACCTCATGTGCTCAACTCAACTCAATGGCATCAGACAAAACACCAAGACTACAACACCCCCTACTATGGGATAAGGATGTGGAAGGCAAGCCATGTTCAACCAGCAAGGAAAGAAGGCCTACACCAAGGATATAAACCACAACCTCATGTGCTCAACTCAACTAAATGGCATCAGACAAAACACCAAGACTACAACATCCCCTACTATGGGATAAGGATGTGGAAGGCAAGCCATGTTCAACCAGCAAGGAAAGAAGGTCAATACCAAGGATATAAACCACAACCTTATGTGCTCAACTCAACTAAATGGCATCAGACAAAACACCAACACTATAACACCCCCTACTATGGGACAAGGATGTGGAAGGCAAGCCATGTTCAACCAGCAAAGAAAGAAGGCCTACACCAAGGATATAAACCACAACCTCATGTGCTCAACTCAACTACATGGCATCAGACAAAACACCAAGACTACAACATCCTCTACTATGGGATAAGGATGTGGAAGGCAAGCCATGTTCAACCAGCAAGGAAAGAAGGTCAATACCAAGGATATAAACCACAACCTCATGTGCTCAACTCAACTCAATGGCATCAGACAAAACACCAACACTATAACACCCCCTACTATGGGATAAGGATGTGGAAGGCAAGCCATGTTCAACCAGCAAGGAAAGAAGGCCTACACCAAGGATATAAACCACAACCTCATGTGCTCAACTCAACTAAATGGCATCAGACAAAACACCAAGGCTACAACATCCCCTACTATGGGATAAGGATGTGGAAGGCAAGCCATGTTCAACCAGCAAGGAAAGAAGGCCAATACCAATGATATAAACCACAACCTTACGTGCTCAACTCGACTCAATGGCATCAGACAAAACACCAACACTACAACACCCCCTACTATGGGACAAGGATGTGGAAGGCAAGCCATGTTCAACCAGCAAGGAAAGAAGGCCTACACCAAGGATATAAACCACAACCTCATGTGCTCAACTCAACTAAATGGCATCAGACAAAACACCAAGACTACAACGTCCCCTACTATGGGATAAGGATGTGGAAGGCAAGCCATGTTCAACCTGCAAGGATAGAAGGCCTATACCAAGGATATAAACCACAACCTTATGTGCTCAACTCGACTCAATGGCATCAGACAAAACACCAACACTACAACACCCCCTACTATGGGACAAGGATGTGGAAGGCAAGCCATGTTCAACCAGCAAGGAAAGAAGGCCTACACCAAGGATATAAACCACAACCTCATGTGCTCAACTCAACTAAATGGCATCAGACAAAACACCAACACTACAACATCCCCTACTATGGGATAAGGATGTGGAAGGCAAGCCATGTTCAACCAGCAAGGAAAGAAAGCCAATACCAAGGATATAAACCACAACCTTATGTGCTCAACTCGACTCAATGGCATCAGACAAAACTCCAACACTACAACACCCCCTACTATGGGACAAGGATGTGGAAGGCAAGCCATGTTCAACCAGCAAGGGAAGAAGGCCTAGACCAAGGATATAAACCACAATCTCATGTGCTCAACTCAACTCAATGGCATCAGACAAAACACCAAGACTACAACACCCCCTACTATGGCACAAGGATGTGGAAGGCAAGCCATGTTCAACCAGCAAGGGAAGAAGGCTTATACCAAGGATATAAACCACAATCTCATGTGCTCAACTCAACTCAATGGCATCAGACAAAACACCAAGACTACAACACCCCCTACTATGGGATAAGGATGTGGAAGGCAAGCCATGTTCAACCAGCAAGGGAAGAAGGCCTATACCAAGGATATAAACCACAATCTCATGTGCTCAACTCAACTCAATGGCATCAGACAAAACACCAACACTACAACACCCCCTAAAATGGGATAAGGATGTGGAAGGCAAGCCATGTTCAACCAGCAAGGGAAGAAGGCCTATACCAAGGATATAAACCACAATCTCATGTGCTCAACTCAACTCAATGGCATCAGACAAAACACCAAGACTACAACACCCCCTACTATGGGATAAGGATGTGGAAGGCAAGCCATGTTCAACCAGCAAGGAAAGAAGGCCCATACCAAGGATATAAACTACAACCTCATGTGCTCAACTCAACTCAATGGCATCAGACAAAACACCAGCACTACAACACCTCCTACTATGGGGCAAGGATTTGGAAGGCAAGACATAGTCAACCAGCACGAAGAAATGGCCAACGCCAGGGATACAAACCAGTAAGGAAAACATAATTATCAGAAAGACTACCACGCATCGAAAATTAACCATTTTGGAAAATCTGAAAAAATGGGATGCTTAAACTGTGGAAAATTTAATCATCATCAAGCTGGGTGTAGAATCGATCAACAACTAAGCTGTAGATATTGTAATTGGCTCTGTCATAATAGCTTTTGTTGTTATTTTAGTTATTAGAATATTGACATAGAAGGCAAGACCGAAAATGAAATTGGGAATAAAAGGGTAAAATTACAAAGCAAATTGAAAATTGATCATAAAATCAGATCTTTGTTATTATTTATAAATGAAATTAAACAAAAGATTTTAAACAAAAATATTGACATGTGTATTTCAGAAACATGGTTGGTCGCAAATATTCCAGATCGACTGGTTGATACGGATGGTCTTAACATATTTCACAATGATAGTGGTAGAGCGGTGGTACATGCATGTATGTGTGAATTCTGGGCTTATAGCATCCTGCTTTTCCAACTAGGGTTGTGGCTTAGGTAATAATAATAATAATAATAATAATAATAATAATAATAATAATAATAATAATAATAATAATAATAATAATAATAATAATAATAATAATAAACGTTAGATCTATTCTCAGAAATGGGGGGGTACCCTGTATTTTTATCATTTACTAGAGGATAACTGTATAAATTTTAACAATAAAGGTTTACTTGGGTCATAGACAAGGAAATACACAAAATTTGTAGATTCTGGATTGCGGGAGTGAGAATTCGAGTAGACTTTCTTCCTCTCCGGGTCTGTAAGTGTGCTTTTTATCTTCGTATTCTGTGACGTGCCTCTGACGTCGGCCCTCTCTCTTCCCTGTAATTCTTGGAGTTTACAACTGAATAGCAGAAGACAAACACTCTCCTGGCTTCCTTAGAGGTCTCTTCTATTCCCTGGCTGGATGGCGTCTATTCCAGAGTCACCTTAGAGCGTACCTGTCCATTTCTAAAGAATGAGTGTAGAAGGCAAACTCCGACCCTCAAGGGGGGGGGGGGGGCGCATGTCCAAAAAGGCCGGACAGGTCTTGCTGACAGGGATACTGGCTGGACAGGAATGACTGATGTGGAGACCTTACTTTTATAAGGTAGATTTAAAGCTGTGGCACCCATGGTGGCTGCCGGTGACGTGTAGACTTTAGGTGACAACTTCATTCAAAAAGACTTCTGATTTTTACTAGAGCTGCATTGCTCACAGTTTTAACGACCTCCCGCTTCCCGATCAAACTGCATGGCTCACTAAACAAATGATAACTTCGTAAAAGCACTTACTTTAACTATCTCTATAACGTGCTTTTCTCCGTCTTATTGTACTTTTTCACGAAATTAATATAATTTCTCTCTCTCTCTCTCTCTCTCTCTCTCTCTCTCTCTCTCTCTCTCTCTCTCTCTCTCTCTCTCTCTCTCTCTTAATGAAACAATTCTATTTATGACAAATGTTAAGAACATAGGTTGGCTAGGGCACCAGCCGCCCGCTGAGATACTACCACTAGAGAGTTATGGCGTCTTTTGACTGGCCAGACAGTACTACATTGGATCCTTCTCTCTGGTTACGGTTCATATTCTTTACATATTCTCCTCTGTCCTCATAAACCTCACAACACTGAGATTACCAAACAATTCTTTTTCATCCAAGGGGTTAACTACTGCACTGTAATTGTTCAGTGGCCACTTTCCATTTCTAAGGGTAGAAGAGACTCTTTAGCTATGGCAAGCAGCTCTTCTAGGAGAAGGACACTCCAAAATCAAACCATTGTTCTCTGTCTTGGGTAGTGTCATGGCCTCTGTACCATGGCCTTCCACTGTCTTGGGTTAGAGTTCTCTTGCTTGAGGGTGCACTCGGGCACACTATTCTATCTTATTTCTCTTTCTCTTTCTCTTGTTTTGTTAAATTTTCTATAGGAGATATTTATTTTAATGTTGTTACTTTTCTTAAAATATTTTAATTTTCCTTGTTTCCTTTCCACACTAGGCTATTTTCCTTGTTGGAGCCCCTGGACTTCTAGCATCATGCTTTTCCAACCAGGGTTATAGCTTAGCAAGTAACAACAACAATAATAATAATAATAAAAATAATAATAATAATAATAATAAAAATAATAATAATAATAATAATAATAATAATAATAATAATAATAATAATAATAATGATAATAATAATCAAAGGTGTAAAAGTGAAAATTGATCTCCCTATATGTCAAGATGTCTAGGTTAGGGTTCAGTTAGAATAATACCATCTATAATAATTGGTGCCATGTATCGTCATCCATATGCCAAATCCGAAAGTTTTGAATACATTCGGGAAGTTCTTCAAACAATGGCTCTTAGTGGTAAAAGCCTATACCTGAACTACAGGTACCAAGAACTTGGACAAATATTGCCAATCCGGCTTTATCTGTCCGAGGCTCAATTCAATGGAACAAATCACCGGAAATCTTAAAACAGGAAAATATATTGACATCATTTAAAATTAAACTAAAAAATACGTATATAGATGAAGTAGAGATATATTCCTACATTTATACGAACAGAGAATGGTTAAGATATTCATATATGTATAATATCACTTCCACCAAATCTACCACCTATATATGTAATATTCTTTGCTAATTGTATAAACGCTCATTATGTATTTTAAATGTATTATGCATTATTTATGTATTTTGTATTAAAAGTAAATTTCTATAAACGGAGAATGTATATAAAACTAAAACGGGCACTCAGTAGAGCACATACTGTACCTCCCCCAACACCAATCACATGATAGGCAACTGAATTATGCACTTTTTGGCAATGGTTTCATGCAAATCGGATAAAATTTTATCATAATATAGCAAAAGGAATTTTTTTACATTTCCGTTACCTTGACCTTTAACCTAATCACTCTCAAAATCTAATCAAATTGTCCTTGGATAGTGGCCAATCATCCCACAAAATTTCATGAGATTCGGTCAAATAGTTTTTGAGTTATGCGAATCACAAACAAACAAACATAAATAAATACACGTCTATGAATATATAACCTTATGGCGAAGGTAATAATTAAAGAGAAGACACACAAACTTATTAATAAAGACAAACTGTCGACAAACAAGCCATAGAAACAACACTCAAATTTTGTCGCCACGATAGATCGCCATTTTTATTTTGTATGGAATTTTCACTTATGTATATCAATAATTTGTATATGCGCTAATTTTCTAGTTATAATTCAATTACACTGTTCAATTGAAAGCTATGTATACCCTATAATATCAACTGTAAATTTTGTGGAATAAAGATTATTATTATTATTATTATTATTATTACTATTATTATTATCACTATAAAGTCCTATACAGATAATTATACCAATCACTTTATATATACTATATTTACAAAGATACAAAGGGAAGTAACCGTTCGCTTAAGATTGTCACACAATCTCGCGTGACACGTGCTCTAGCGTCAGCAGCCGTTCAAGAGATCTAATAACCGAACATGTTGCGTACTACTCTATTCACTGAAACTCAATTCTACCTTCGAAAATTCCCAATTATCTATTGAAGGTTTAAAGCCAACCATGAGCGACAGAGGACAGGCCAATGTTTCAAAGACTGGCCGCATATACTTTACATGTATTCAGTGCTTAAGAACCCTCTGCACCCAAGTTAGGACCAGAAATGGCCATGCAATGGCTGCTGATGACACTTTAGGAAGACCTATACGCTCTACTCAAAACCCACACCCCTAGGTCAGAATACGGTGAGGTTGCAAACACTAATAGAAACAATTGGGCTTGAAATGCCAACTCACATACTACGACACGGTTAATTAACACGTCTTCACGGATCAGAGACCTTTGCACCCACACCAAAGGAATAAGACTTGACGGCGTGGAAAATATATGCAGCAGTTCTCGGTAAGTTCTCGACTGAAGGCCGATATTGCCTATGCAAGTAAATAAGGCTAAATATTATTTATAACAAAGTTGGTGCTAATTGTCTCAAATACTAATACGCAAAAACAAGCCAAAATATTAGATGGTAGTCCAAATTTAAGATTATTAGTCATCAATTATGGGACGTGTTTATCATAAGTACAGGTTAATGATATTAAATTTTACATATCAAACCTAACATCTAATTCTTTATATTCCAATTACGTATCTAACAAGAATTATAATTAAATATTTAATGGTAACACTAATATTCTTTAACTCAGCTGGCAAAGGCAATAACTCTTACCTGTTACTCAACAAACCAATGAATGGCTATGTAATAATAAAACTTCTGTTTAATAATCAATCGACCATGTTTTCCTCTCAATATCCTTTAAAGTGGCCTCGTCAGACCCATCAAATTGTATATGCCTCATTTGGTCTTTAGAATCTGCAACCACCTAACTGAAGGTTTGGTAGTCTTCATTTAATGATTACATTCTACCTTATTTCTATCATTTTCCATCTATCCATAGGCGAGTGAAAATAATTCTTCATAATCAGATTCGTCTCTTTTTACATTCTATATGGAAAAGCCGCATGACATTAAAAATATAACCCTTGGTAGATCAGCAAAAGTAATCATCAGTCAAATATAAAAAAAAAAATATCTGTGATAGTGTGAATTACCATTAATTAACTCAAAATATATTTTCGAATATGCAAAAAGATAAAAGAAAATTGTCTGAAAAATTGGAAAAAAGAAATAGGGAAAATATTATTTAGCAAGTAGGTCTGACCAACTCTAACCTTCTTTATTACTCCATTTACCTGACTTTCCCTTCCTTAAGGTAGTAACACACTGACATACAGGTTAGGGCAGAACAGGAAGAATATAGCAACACAGGCATGATGTGCTTACAATATTGAAGCAGTCTGTCGTCCTGTGCAGATACCGTGATCATGGCACATGCCCAAGATTACCTAAGAAACTCTAAGTTCAGAGTATGACTAAAAAATGAATTCAAGAATGTATGACATTTGCAAGAGACAGAGGTCAGTGTGGAGGAGAGAACACTTGAAAAAAGCAATTCAATTGTATAAAAGACTTTTCACTTGTTTAATAATTTTATATTTTTCTAAATGAAAATTATTCCTTAAGTATCCCATATGATAAAAAGATTTATAACTTAGGAAAGTTATTCAACTGATTTTCTTATCCACGACGACAGGAAGAAAACTTCTCAATGTAGAATATAATTATTTTCTCTCTCTCTCTCTCTCTCTCTCTCTCTCTCTCTCTCTCTCTCTCTCTCTCTCTCTCTCTCTCTCTCTCTCTCTCTCTCTCTCTCTCTCTCTCTCTCTATATATATATATATATATATATATATATATATATATATATATATATAAAAAACAATATATATATATATATATATATATATATATATATATATATATATATATATATATATATATACTGTATATATATTCATATATATAATATATATATAAATACAAATATATATATATATATATATATATATATATATATATATATATATATATATATATATATATATATACTGTATATATATTCATATATATAATATATATATAAATACAATATATATATATATATATATATATATATATATATATATACTGTATATATATTCATATATATATATATATATATATATATATATATATATATATATATATATATTTATGTATATATATACATATATATATGAATATATAAATTTATATGTATATATATATATATATATATATATATATATATATATATATATATATATATATATATATATATATATATATATATATGGAGGGCATTTGGTAAACAAAATGAGATTATGAAAAGTAAATTGCCATTACTCTAAAAAACATATTTAATGAGATGGTCCTACCAGTATCAACTTATGCATCAGAAACCTAGAGCCTTATTCAAGCCTTAGAACATAAGCTAGTTACAACTCAAAGAGCTATGGAAAGAATATGGATGGGAATAACGCTAAGACAGAAAAAGAGCAACATTGATACGAGAGCACACTAATGAGAATGACAAAGTGGTTCCAGAGATTGTAAAAGAAGCAGAGGAAGGGAGAGAAGACGATGGATTGACGAACTGAGAAAGAAAGATTAAATATACCTTTTGTTCCCCTTAATTTCAAGACTGGAGATCACTTCACCAAACAATAAATTCGAAAAAAAAAATTAAATTTAAATAGATCCTGAGAGTGGATATATTTTGATCGATAAGTTCCTTGTTGATTTTTCCTCCCAAAAGAAATTCCAAATAGTCGAGAGAGAGAGAGAGAGAGAGAGAGAGAGAGAGAGAGAGAGAGAGAGAGAGAGAAATATGCAATTCAAGCGAATTCATTAACCACTGATTTCCACCTTCAAAAATACAGATAGGCGAAGGTTTGTTCTCTCTCTCTCTCTCTCTCTCTCTCTCTCTCTCTCTCTCTCTCTCTCTCTCTCTCTCTCTCTCTCTCTCTCTCTCTCTCTCTCCTTCCATACCAAAAAAAAAAAGAATTGAACTCTCTCTGCTTTCCCAACGTACTTGAAAATATCCAGCCATTAACCCAACCTTCATATAAATGTGATTCGAGTAGAACCATATTCTCCGGATGAGTGGTATCATATACAGCAGCACTTTTGACGACATCGTAATTACTGTGCCACACGTGTGCAGAAAACCGCTTTAAATTTACCTTGTGCGAGCCAGAGTCACAAATGTCTGTGCATGTACAGTTCTGTACTGCATGCCAAGTATAGCACTCGCATTCAAATTAATGAGATGCTGTTTCCTGCCCTGCTCTGCGCTGTATCTATACGCTGCTACGTGTCACAATGTGCAACCAGCTTTAGCAGAGGAACATCTCACTAAATCGTGTACTTTATTTTCATTCCATTCTCGCTGACTCTTTCCAAGGGGAAATTCAATATGGCATCCTCATAGCCTATAACAATAAAAGGGAATGAAAGATAGTAATCATACAAATGAAATGTACAAATTCAAACTTCTTAATTTTTTGGAGTAGAGAATGTTAATTGTGTATATACCTAGCAACTTTATTAATTGGCATAAAACAAACTGATTTTAAGGCGGAAGCATTACAACAACGATTTTCTATCATAATCAAGTAAAATCAAAATTGAAAATTACATTTCTCAAGATTACTTCAAAGAAGTCCTCCCCACCACCACAAAAAAAAAAAAAAAAAAAAAAAAAAAAAAAAAAAAAAAAAAAAAAAAAAAATTAATGAATAAAAAAATAAAGCGAATCAGCTTACGAAATCTAATGAAGTTAAGACACGGATACAAGGAAACTTTCAGGCAAAAACCAATAAAAGCTAAATAGTCACTAAAAATAGTAATAACCATAATAAGAACTTGAATAATAATAATATTAATAATAATACAATCAATAATAAATATTTTGACACCTTCCTGATTCTCAACCCTGGTTGATAATGACAACAAAACAAATATCCGAATTGGAAGTGTAAAATAAATAGTTTTCTAAAGGAAAAAACAGAAACTCAACCTTGGTAATTATGCAAATAAAGTAATTAAATCCAGCTGAACCCAAGTTGATGATCAAAATAAAACGCCCAATTAAATTCTTCTTCACCTTTAGTCAAACAAAATGTTTAAGAAATATTCTAACTTTGGAAAAATAAGAGAAATAATACGTAATCTACCCCGAAATAGTATTACATCCTCGTGATTTACAATTTTTCAATTAAATCCCAAATACCCTTTGATATCGAGATCGGTCTGCCATGGAATCCCATGGCAGAACGAATTCCATATTAAAGGGTATTTGTGGCTTTTATATATATATATATATATATATATATATATATATATATATATATATATATATATATATATATATATATATATATATATATATATATATATATATATATATATATATATATATAGTATATACAGTATATATACACATATAGATAAATATATATATACAGTATATAATACATATTGTATATATATATATATATATTTATATATATAAATATATATACATATATATCATATACTGTATATATATATATATATATATATATATATATATATATATATATATATATATATATATATATATGTATGTATAAATATATACATATATATAAATATATATATAGTTATATATATATATATATATATATATGTATATATATACAGTACACACACACACACAAACACATACATATATATATATATATATATATATATATATATATATATATATACACACATAAATATATATATAAATATATATAATATATATATATATATATATATATATATATATATATATATATATATATATATCAATTCAATACTAGAGAAAAATACCCACATTATATTAGTAGTTTTTTTCCTCCTGTTTGGTTGTTATTAAGGGCGTTGATGCGGGTCATAATATCAAAGAGTGTAACATTTTCTAATCAAAAGTCCGGAACAGACTAAAAAGTCAATAGAAATAAAACCAAAAAGAAGGCTATTAATAGAAGCAATAACAATATTACTTCCATATTAATTTGTCATTATAATAAAGAAAGGGATTCAAATTTGAAATATTATTATTATTATTATTATTATTATTATTATTATTATTATTATTATTATTATTATTATTATTATTATTATTAGTTGTAGTAGTAGTAGTAGTAGTAGTAGTAGTAGTAGTAGTAGTAGTAGTAGTATTACAAGCTAAGATACAACCGTAGTTGGAAAAGCAGGATGCTATAACCCAAGGGGCTCCAAAAAGGAAAAATAGCCTATTGAGGAAAGGATACGAAATAAATAAATTACAGGAGAAGTAAGGAATAATCAAAATAAAATAGTAACAACGTTAAACAGTAATAACATCAAATTTCGTGAAAAGTACAAATGAACACATGTCAATAAACAAATGTATAAAAGTTTAGGTAAAATTCGCGACAAATAATTGATGCTTAAAAGAGCACCACATTCTAGGGAAGTTTCAGATGAAAATCTTGGTCAAATCAAAGTCAAATAAAGCAACACCGATCGTATTACATACAGTGCAACTACTGCATTGAAGAAACTAAAGAATCTCATGATGGTCATATACTTGAATAACTAAAACCCTGAAAAGATTTAAGAATAAAAAATACTAATCGGAATGTAATCCTTCCTGAAATCTACATGAATCCCGAGGAACCGACACTGAAAATCCAGGATTGTAATCCGTAAAAACTCCTACACCTAAAAAACATGCTAGTAAAAACCCCTCCAAAAATCTCTGGGGAGAATCCACATATGACCCCTTTGAAATCGGGAATAAACCCGAGAATCCAAAAGAGATCCCGTCGAAATCAGGAATAAATCCTTGGCAAAACTGGCGGCAGCAGCAGCAGCAGAATCATCGGTCGATGACCTTTCCTCCCCTGAGGAGCGAATGCAGGATATTTAAGGGGAGTACGGCCAACACCAACTCCTGTTTCCGCCAACTCCCGCCGAGGGCGCCGCCAGGGGGGAATAAAACAAGGGACCCGGGAGAATTACCGAAACTTCTGAAGTGTAACATCGTCGGTTTCTGGAGACGAAAGACATTGAAATATTCCCTAGCTGAGGAGAAAAGGTAGTAGAGGGGATATTTCTTCCCTAAGACAAGGAGTTTTCGAGGGTAGATAATTTAACATGTTGCAGAAGGAAGGTGGAAGGAAATATTGATGGGAAATGGAAACGGAGCAGGGATGGTGCAAACGAAATTTTGAAGTCAAATAAAAAAAACTAGATAAAAGAATGAAATGGATAAGCATTTATTGCTGTGCGAGGTAAAAAATCAAATAAATAGGATGAAATTAACTTTAAGATACATGGAATAAGAACGTAAAGGATGAAATCTGGTATTTGAGGAGGTATAAGTTAAACGTTGTAAACGTTATTTACAGTAATTATAACGAAATAATAAAGAAAAAGGAAAATGCAATTATGAGAGGAAATAGAGAAAATCTAAGGAAAACGAAATAGTAAAAACAATTTAAAATAATAATTAGGATAAAAACTATAAATATTAAATACAATTATAGTGGTAATAAAACAATAAATCGGTATTAATGTTTTAACTTACATACGTTAGCGATAAAAAGGAAACTGCAAGGAAAATATTCCAAAAATAGGATAATGTAAGGGGCCAAAACACAAATGAATGAAAAAAAAATGCTAAAACAATGAAAGAAAAACAAAGATAAACATGAGAAGGATGTGTTTGTCAGATAAAAATTCCTCTCAACCAAATCAGACTTTCAACTCAATGTTATGAAGATATATATATATATATATATATATATATATATATATATATATATATATATATATATATATATATATATATATATATATAAATATGTATATATACCATATATATACATATACATATATATATATATATATATATATATATATATATATATATATATATATATATATATATAAATATAAAAGTTTCTAAATAACACCACTTTAGGATTTTGTTCTTTAAAAGTTGAAACTTTGTGAGAAAACAAAGTCCAAAGAATATTGTTTTCCTATTCTTTATATAAAGAACAGGTTAAGGGTTCGTAAAATACAACAAAAGTGGATTGCCCCCCCCCCCCCTTCCACCCCTACCAGCAACCCCACCTCCCCTACCACGACCTGCTGGATCTTCTCAACCCCAATGAACGAGCCTCTCTCTGGGGTATTGGTTTATTGGTCTTTGCTATGAGAGCTATTATTTCAAAAGATGCCGCAAAAGTTTCTGTGTTCAGGATTTTTTCCTTTAAAATTTTATGTGAACAAACACATATTTTTGCGTGTAACTTCTTTATATATATATATATATATATATATATATATATATATATATATATATATATATATATATATACATATATATATATATATATATATATATATATATATATATATATATATATATATAAAACAAATTGGCTTAGAGCTCTCTAGCTTGAGGGTACAGTCGGGCACACTATTCTAATTTCTCTTCCTCTTGTGTTGTTAAAGCTTTTATAGTTTATATAGGAAATATTTATAGTTATGTTGTTACTGTTCTTAAAATATTTCATTTTTCCTTGTTTCCTTTCCCCACTGGGCTATTTTCCCTGTTGAGGCCCCTGGGGTAATAGCATCCTGCTTTTCCAACTAGTGTTGTAGCTTAGCGAATAATAATAATAATAATAATAATAATAATAATAATAATAATAATAATAATAATAATAATAATAATAAGGGACCAGTTTACACGTAACTTTATATTTGTTGGTAAAGAAATTTCTCTCCTCCTTAAAAGAATAAGTATCTTGTTATATTTGCAACCAGAAAATTACCAGAAAAATTATTTGTTTTTCTCATCAGTGATCAATTGTTTACTCTACTCAATAATTTGTCAATTAATTTACTTCATATGCACATTTCCACTTTATGTTCTTATGAATAAAACCTTTTTATTGATTTATTATTAATACTATTATTATTATTACAACTTAAGCTATAAGCCTAGTTGCAAAAGCAAGATACTATAAGCCTAAGGGCTTCAACGGGGAAAAATAGCCCAGTGAGGATAGGAAACAAGGAAATAAATTACAAGAGAAGTAATTAATCAAAATAAAACATTTGAAGAACAGTAACAACATTGCATTAGATCTTTTAGTTGTGAACTATAAAAACGTCATAAAAAACAAGAGGAAGGGAAAGAAGATAGAAGTGTGTGTCTGAGAACTCTAATCCAAGCCAGTGGAAGGCCATGGTACGGAGGCTATGGCACTACCCAAGATTTTGGAGTGGCCGCCTTCTAGAATACCTGCTTACCAAAGCTAGTCTCTTCTACCCTTACCAAGAGGGAATTAACTACTAAACAATTATTGTGCAGTAGCTAACTTCCTGAGTGAAGAATTGTTTGGTAATCTCAGTGTTGTCAGGTCCATGAAGACATAGGATAATATGTAAAGAATAAGCCACACAATCCAGTGTATGTATACGCTAAGAAAAAATGAGCAGTAACCAGAGAGGGATCTAATGTAGTACTTCCTGGCCAGTCAAAGGATCCCATAACTCTAGCGGTAGTATCTCAACGGGTGGCTGGTGCCATGGTCAAGGATGAAAAGGATGAGAAGGATTTTTCCACTTTTTAATTTATTACGCGTGATTGAGAATATGATAAGGAAGGTGTGTTTATTTTTTTTTTCTTTCTTTCCTTTATTTCATTTATCGCATTGTTGAGAAATCATTCATATTCTGGACGCTCTTTTAATTTTATTTATCAAAACACCATTCCGAAATTAACCTACTTCACATAATTTCACCTTTCCTGGTTTCTCTCCAATTTCGCTACGTTTAGACATTGATATTCCTTCCCAAATTACGTCTAATCTTTGACATTTACTTCAAATTTTCTTTATATTAAATGTGGCATGGTTCTTACCACTTGGCGTTATTCGAATAATCCTCCAAAAGAACGTTTCTCTTATAATCCTTCAAATACATTTTATTTCACTATTTATATAACCTTTAAAAGCGTTTTAGATCATTTTCATATCTTAAAAGATTTCTACATTACACGACCCGAACCATTCTATTTTCATTCAGATTAGCCTCCTATAAATATTCTATTCGGGAAAGGATTGGTTCACATTACCATTAACTCCATAACTTTTATCTGGACTGGGTTGATAAAATTGAGATCATTGGTCAGATGATGGTACGTTTGAAGTCAATCAGCTTCGATATATTTTAGTAAAAATATATCAAAAGTTTGAAATTTGATTTAAAGTGTGTAAAATAAAAGCCCGTTCACATAAAAAATATCCACATATTCAAAGTAATAAATCACTTATAAATAAAATGTTTTTTCATTAAAAACACTAATTTAATTAATTAATCCTTTGAAACATTCTGTTTTACTCCAGTGACCATTCCTTGAAAGTATTCTTCTTAAATCTTCTTCTAATCCTCTATCCAAAACACTTTTTGTCACAACTCGGGTCTCTGCCATAAATCAATGCGCCTTAATCTAAAAACTTCCCGTATCTTTCTACCGTCCATTTCCATCCTCTACTTCCATCAATTCGAGTCTAATGTTTTCCTCTCATTCACCTCTAATTCGGCCTCCTCTAATTTCCCGGCAGAAAATTGACGGAGAAAAAGTTAGACAAAATAATTAGCGTTTCGAGTGATTCGTCACGTTCGATTGATCACTCCTTTTCGTTCTTATTTTTCTGAGGTAATTCTTTTACATTTCATTCAGTTTTGTTTATCTTCTTTAGTTGCCTGCCAGATTAAAATAAAATGGAAATGTCTATTGGAAAATAATTTCAAATACAACTAAGGTGATTTATTTGTTTACTTAATCATTTATTCACACTTAGGTGTAGGTCACCTGCTTTTCCAGGGGAGGATTGTATATATGAAATCAAGTGAAATACTGAGATTGTATTATTTGAGAATAATCTAAGGGTACAAAGTATCTAAAAAAAAAAAAAAAAAAAAAAAAAAAAAAAAAAAAAAAAAAAAAAAAAAAACACGGAGGATAAAAAAAGACAATAAATTGTAGACCTCAATAAATTTTTAAAAGAACAAGCATTTAAATGAGAACCCGGTGGTTCTAAAGAGCTTAAGAAATAGAAGAGACAGAAATAAAGAGTAGTTCATTGTTCAACGTATTCGAAATATTGAACATGGATATCTCTACATAATTTGTTATTATATGAATGTATACATACGTCCACAATATTTAGCCTTCAACTTGACTCTGTTCCGCCACCTTACTGCCCAACCCCCTGCACATCGAAGCTGAATGCCTCCTTGGTCCCAGCGCTGGGACATATGGAACGAATCCCATGGATCTGTCAATCGGTCTAAGGACATAAAACCTTGGAAAACAGGCGCTGCCCACAGTTTGATTTGATGAAATATTGATAAAAGCTGAAATGGCATATCCTCACACCTGTTCAAATATTCGTGCGTACTTGCAAAATACAGCTGGAGAGTTTTCAAAATTTATAACAGCGGAGAAATTTTGATAGGATGAATTGTGTAAATTATTAACTATAATTAGAATTGACAAAAATTAATTGCAAGTAAAGATTTTATATCTCCTTTAATTTATCATATTTTACCTTCTACTGTAATTCTTTGAAATCATCTCTGCTTTTACCAAATTCTTATACACTTCATTATTTGAAAGCTACAAGTCTCTCGAATGGATAGAAGCAGATTACAGAACACCGTTAAGAGGACAATATACTCATATGAGTATTGCTATTTCAAGTAAAGTTATATCAATATCTCTCCAATCACCAGCTTCCATCTTTCTCATGGAATTTCTGGCATCACCTTCGGCTGGCAGGCAGAGGATCGGCGTTCGAGTATCAGACAAAATATGGAGGAAAATGCATCTGTTCACCTAAGAAACAATCAAGAACCTAGTTGTTAGCTGACCGTTGCGGGTTCCCGTAAGGATGGAGAAAGAAAGACGTTAAGAGAAAATGAACTTTACGTGAGTGTCTGCCTCATGCATAGTACTTCAAAACCAAGTGGATACGGAATAAGACCATTCATAAGATGTATTTTCATTTATGAGCTAAATAAGTCAGTGGATTGCTCACCCAAACAATAATCATTCAGAAAAAATTAAAACTAATTTGCTTTCAAAATTACAATTGAGATCCTTTACATTCCGTCAAGACTCCCATTTATTAGGCTTCATTCCACGTACATACCATATGTGCTCCCAGAAAGAATATTATTTTCCGTCCTCTTTGTAATGATAGTTCTAATCATTTCTCGCTCCCCGAATGCCACTGGTCTCTCCAATCCTTTATGGAGCTCATTTCAATTATGATGGAATGCAAATATCGCTTCAAAAATGATCGCGCTTTAGAGTAACTCATATTATTCCAGCAATTCTAATTAACTGGAGTTAGTGAATCGACGCAATTTTGGAAACAGTTGATGTAGGTTTCAATTACACAAACACTTGTGCATGTGTACACATATCGTCTCTTGACATTTTATAACGATATGCTTACAATGGTTAGTCTATCGTATGACCATTTCCCTTTAAAAACAGTAATAACAAAAGTTTAGTCATCACATGCTTATTGTTCCAATACAGTCTAAAAGTTAAGTGTCTAAAAATTAAAACTGCAAACACAGGTATGGAACCAAAATGACAAATATTATCCAGAACTTGAAGTGTAAACATATATGCTATCAGTGATATATACATATGTACAGTATATATATATATATATATATATATATATATATATATATATATATATATATATATATATATGTATATATACATACATACATACATACACACACATTATATATATATATATATATATATATATATATATATATATATATATATATATATATATATATATATATAAATATATATATATATATATATATATATATATATATATATATATATATATATATATATATTATATATATAGTAGAACTAGACTGATATAGCCAAACATTTACTGATTCCAAACAAATAATCTATTAATATCGAATATACTTTAGATAGGAAATGACTTACACTAAAAGTATTATAACACAGAAAATATTGGTAATTGCTGAATAGTGGATGTACTACAATGCAGGAAACTTCCACCATCTTCATATGCATATCAAACCGCTCCAACATTCAGTGCCATTTTGTATTTCTTTCTTTGGATATGAAAATCCTGTCTTCATTTCATGCAATACCCCTTTCAACCTATCTATCTTGCACTTTACAGGACTTCTTCTCCATTTTCTAATAACACTTTCAAATTGCACACTTTTGGATTTATGGAACTTTGGCCATATGGCCCACCAACAGGGTAATGGAGACCCTTCAGTAACTAGATGTAACTTGAGGGGGGGGGGGGGGCATGGAGTTAAAAGGAAAGCGCGATGGAGAAAAGAAAACGAGAACAGAATCAAAGTAGATGACGAAAGAATAGTATGGCCAGGAACCATAGAAAGAAAAAGAATTAATTGCAGTAATACCTACAGTGCACGGCGTGGAGGATTATGGAGGAGGAAATAACAATACACAAGATTTTCTCATGGTAAGTAAATGATGACAAAGAAGCTAATGAACTACTTTAATAGTATCGATTTAAAATGGAAATTTGCCAGAGGTTGAAAGTATTACATGTGAGAAGTAGCGATAATTCATAGTGTGAATGAGTGGGTCACCAGGATGTGCGAGGTTCATCTGACCCGTGAAGGTTCTCAATAAAGAATAAGAGTATAAAGAAAAATTTTTGCATCGAATACTATCATTAGAACAGCAATACATTACTTAAGTATACTCATAATGAGTATAATAAGATTTTTAAAGAATAGTAACAAATATTACAAAAACAAAAGGGGAATGTCCCAGTGGATCAAAATACGGAAAGGGGTGTTATCAGGAAAATACTGAATGATAAGTTAAGTGGAAATGTAATTGCCGTATGCATCATTTAGCCCCAGAGGAAGTATATGATAAAACTAATATAAAGTGAAATCACGGTATGCCTCCATAGATTAGTAATTTACTTAGCTAAATACCATAAAGTGAACGCAGGATTATGAGTTAAAGAAAACAATTCATGATTCTGTAGCTTTTGGAGGAAGAGAGACGGAGATCAGAAAATGTTGACGATTAACCCCAATTTTTGTAAATACTATTAAGAATCTAGATTAATGATTGATGAGCTGCTAAGGTCGAGCAGTAAGATTAATACAATCTCATTAGTGTCCAAATTATTGACAATGAAATAGGCCCATAGAGAGGCACCCTTATTTTCGGAAAGAGGGAGGCATCCTTTGTTTAGAGGAACCTGCAAGTAAATCAAGTCTTTGAACTTAGAATATGAAAATTAATAGGACGCATTTGCATTAGGATATCACATACTGTGTTATCTCGAGGTAATCACATTGTAAAGTATACATTTACAGACAACCACTAGAATAAAGAGAAGTTTGAAAAACATGTGCTGATGACAAAACTGATTCTTCTTCTTCTTTGTCTACATCTTTTCCCACTTCTATGTGGGGTCGATGTTTCTGGTTAGCTTTCTCCATCTACCTCTGTCCCACACCTCATTACCGGTTAATCCCTTTCATCGAAGGTCATCCTTGATACAGTCCACCCACCTCCGCTTTGGTCTCCCTCTCCTTCTCGTTCCATTTACCCTGCATTTCCATCACTCTCCTCACAATATACTTTTCATCTCTTTTCATGACATGACCATACCACCTCAGTCTACTTTCTTGGATCTTATCTGATAGTTTTCTAACTCCTGTGGCACCCCCAATTACCTCATTCCGTATCGTATCTCTTCTTGTCATCCCACACATCCATCTCAACATTCTCATCTCTGCCACATCCATCTTCTTCTCTTCTGTCTTCTATATTGCCCACGTCTCCGCTCCATACATCATTGCCGGTCTCACAACTGTCCTGTGTACTTTAACCATTCAACTTAACCCTTATTTTCTTGTCGCATAGTACTCCACGCACTTTTTTCCAATTCTTCCATCCTGCTTGTATTCCGTGGTTTATTTCTGCCCCCCAAATCACCATCCCCTGCAAACTGATGATCATAAATACCTGAAATTTTCAACTCTTTTCAATCTCTCTCCTTGTAAACTAACTTCCCCATTCTCGCCATTTTTCAATCTCAAATACTCTTGTCTTTTTTCTGCTGATCTTCAATCCTCTATTTCCATTTCTCTTCTTCACTCCTCCAGTTTCTCTTCTACTACCTCTCGCCTAGTGCTAAACAGTATAACATCAACAGCAACAATAAGAATAAAACCATTTTACATACGGTATATCATTGATTAAAATCAAGATTTTTTAAAAACTCACTTTTACAGCATAAATAAAAAAGGATTGAAATAATTCAGCTCACGAATAAACAGAGTCGCGAACTAATCCTTTTAATTGCGATCATTAGTAAGAAATAAAAAAAGGTTTGTACATGAACGGACTCTTGCTAATTATGTAGAAATTGACTGATTACTTCCCAGATAAGTTTTCGAAAAAAAAAAAAAAAAAAAAAAATGTTCTCCTGAAATATGCTGGTATTTCATGACAGACAAATGTCATTTCGAAAATAATTGATGATCCGAATTATTCCTAAGTTGGCGAAAAGCTCGGAAATAATAATGGCAATGATAATGAGGATGGTGAAAATACATTAAAAGGAAATGCGGGGAGGATAATGAACTTGATCAACAACGGTAATAACAAAATGAAAATCATTGCTGGTGATGAGAGAAATAGTGATTATTAAACCCAAACCCTACAAGAACTTTCGAAGTATAATTGCCTTCACTCAGCAATACTTATGTTTATTATACTACCCATCAACTAGAACAAACGTCTGACTGATAGTCTTATTTTATTCAACGATATACCAACAGTCATGGCTAATGATGGAGTAGTGAGAATTTATTGTTTACTGTTGTATTTTGACAACAAAATACTTCATTGTTAATGCTTTGGAAAGGGACAATTGTGATCGGGGGAAAATATGTAAAAATATAAATAATTTAAATCGGGGAGGGGACTAACCGTTGTATTTGCACCATCAGTATATATACGTTTATCTCTATCTATCTATCTATAATATACATATATATATATATATAATATATATATATATATATATATATATATATATATATATATATATATATATATATATATATATATATATATATATTTACATATATATATATATATATATATAATATATATATATATATATATATATATATATATATATATATATATATATATATATATGTATATATATATACGCAAATAACACTACGTAGTCATATATTAAAAAAAAGGGAGGATTAAATAATGGATTAAAATTAATTTTATGATTATAATTATTTTTCTTCATCACTGAAAATAAATAATTATGAGAATAACAATGAGAAAAAAAATGTATGAAAAATAACTGAAATTCAAAATTATGCGATTTCTGTCTGCAACGCTTTCGGAAATTAAAAAAAAAATGCTGGCAAAAGAACACAGGTGTTATTAGAATATTTACGTAGGTTAAAAAAAAAAATAAAAATAAATAAAAACATTATCAAAACATATTTCCAAAGGAAAATAAAATGGAACATAAAATTATCGGCAGGAAAGTTATAGGGAAACATTTTTAAAGACGACGGCGACAAACCAAGGCGACATGTTATTCCACTTTGGGGGATATTTTATGGCAAAATTCCGGACTCGGTAGTGAGAGAGAGAGAGAGAGAGAGAGAGAGAGAGAGAGAGAGAGAGAGAAGGGGAGGAGAGAGAGAGAGAGACCTTTATATTCCTACCCCATACATACATACATACACAAATATATATATATATATATATATATATATATATATATATATATATATATATATATATATATATATATGTATATATATATGTATGTATGTATGTATGTATGTATTAATATATTAATATATATATATATATAATATATATATATATATATAATTATATAATATATATATATATATATATATATATAATAATTTTTGCACATTTAGACGTATTTTTCATATTCAAATAAGCCATATATTTTTGCTACATTAATGTCTGGATTCTCTTAACGACCTCGGGATCAGAGCCCCAGGCGAAATCACACAAAGAAAAGAGCTTGTGACCGGCCGGGAATCGAACCCTGGTCCGGCAAGCTTGTAGAGAGAGTGACTACCACTTGGCCAAGTGGTAGTCACTGTCTCTACAAGCTTGCCGGATCAGGCCAAGTGGTAGTCACTGTCTCTACAAGCTTGCCGGATCAGGCCAAGTGGTAGTCACTGTCTCTACAAGCTTGCCGGATCAGGCCAAGTGGTAGTCACTGTCTCTACAAGCTTGCCGGACCAGGGTTCGATTCCCGGCCGGTCACAAGCTCTTGTCTTTGTGTGATTTCGCCTGGGGCTCTGATCCCGAGGTCGTTAAGAGATTCCAGACATTAATGTAGCAAAAATATATGGCTTATTTGAATATATATATATATATATATATATATATATATATATATATATATATATATATATATATATATATATATATATATAATACACACGCGTATATATCCCATTCTCAGTAGGGATACCTTAACGTGGTGAAAGGGCTTGTGTATCGCCTTAATCAGCAAACCTGTACTAGCCAGGGCCACCCATACTAGATTGGTTTGCTGTTAGCGTTCAGACAGAAATCTTCCACCATCACTAATCCGCACTGGCCAACGTGGTGATGAAAGCTGGCCTAACCCAAGACATTTATTGATACGTCTGAGACTTTTGTCCTGCAGTGGGCTAGAATGTCTGAATTTGTTGTTGTTGTGATATATATATATACATATATATATATATATATATATATATATATATATATATATATATGTATATATATATATATATATATATATATATATATATATATATGTATATATAATATAAATATATATATATATATATATATATATATATATGTATATATATATATATATATATATATATATATATATATATATATATATATATATATATATATATATAATGAGAAGATGGATAAGGATTGACACACATCGGGACCAATATCAGAGAGAGAGAGAGAGAGAGAGAGAGAGAGAGAGAGAGAGAGGAGAGAGAGAGAGAGAGAGAGAGAGAGAGAGAGAGAGAGGAAGGAACACCCTTACGAATACATTATTCACGGCTTACTGAATCCTTGTAAATAAATACGAGACTTAATGATCTCTCGTGAATGGACAGGGAATGGGAAGAAGCGATTATGAAAGATCATAAAAAAAAAAAGAAGTGAACAGATCCAGATCTATTATTCAGAACTACTGATATGGAAATAAATTCAGTTCGGATCAATCTTTACGTGTGGTACATGCGAACACCGGATTAATAACTGGGAAGTCTTTTCTCATCATAGATCGGTTTTGAATTGATATAGGTACGAAAAAATACAGAAATGAAAATATATTCCCCCAAAATTCAGCTTAAGCGGCGCATATTCCATTTGGAGTAAAAATAAAAGAACTGTATATTTTGGCCCATATTTGTTTGAATTCATTGGATTTTTTTTATAGAAAGTCACGTGGCAAAACCATTTTAGTTTTTGACCGAATAGAATAGTTACTGCAAAGTCGATTTTTTTTTTTTTTTTCATAACCACACTTTGGGTAGACGTATTTTACATAAGAAATAAGGTGAGAAGTGGCGCTCTTATTCTTTAATGATGAGGGTAGTATAATCTATTTGCTGTCTATGACATAATAATGCAACTATGACGCATTGCCATTAGAAATAAATTAAACAAAAAATATGCACATAATAAAAGCTAACCTTTTCGTTTTTCCTTTCTTTCATCAAGATGCCTATAATCTTGAATAATGAATAACATTAATAATAAAACAAATTGAGACCTCTGATTTATAACAACAACAAGAACAACTACATTAATACCAAATCACTGGAGAAGATTTATCACGCTTTCATTAAGCATAAATACCCCAGTGCATAATTAACAAAGTGATTAAACAAATAATGCATTAATCGTCTTTCATACAAATCATCTCCGCTTCGTAAAACATCTGAGTTTTAACTGAAAATAAAGTTTCTAATAGCATCAGCTGATACGAAGCTGCATTAATTAGTTTTCTCATCTTAAATCTCAAAAAACAATCAAATTTCTGTCTACCAAAAGATTAAGTTTAAATAAGTTAGTTACCTTAATTTTATGTTGATTTAATTCGAAGATAAAGTAATATAAAATAGAGTATTTCTTTCTTTCTTGATATACATTAATTTTGAAATACCAACAGGATTTTTTGATTGTTGTAATATCCATAATTAACAAAGAGATGTATAATGTTTACTCTATAGACTATAAGAATTTGAAATCTCAAAACACTAACAAGATGAATCGAGACATCTTGTACAACGATATAAAAGCAAACATTTTTGTAGGGTTCCTATTCTCTAATCCTCTTAATATCTGGCAATAAACGAAGACAAAAGGCCCATTCCGAGGCATTAATTGACCAATATATCTGTTGTGGAAGGTCTTCCTCTTAATTAAACGCGTCTTAATTAATGATCTCGCGTCATTAACGCGAAATGGCCTTATTATCCTACAGATTACAATATCGCTGATAGATTCCCACAATGGAATATTCGTCGGATCTTCCATTACAAAGGGAAATCAAGACGTTTATGCCTAATTTCGTTATAATGCAGATTTCCGTATCTTATCACAAAGCCCCATCAGGACCGCTTTTAAAGTATTATGCAAATTATGGGAAATTATAGTTAAAAATTACATGCGACAAGTGAGGTCTGTATTGGAAATATGATGAGAATCAATAGGTCCAATTAAGACAACGTCATCTCAAATTACGCTCCTCTCGGCATTTCATTTCTTGGCTGATTCAAAAATTTTCTAACTTTACACTTTTAGTCATTCAGAATTGAACGAAATGTAATGTCGAAGACACAGTATCAATTGTAAGTTTGCTCGTCTTCATTAGCAATTGGTCTTGAATTTTAAGGGGGGAGAGAGAGAGAGAGAGAGAGAGAGAGAGAGAGAGAGAGAGAGAGAGAGAGAGAGAGAGAGAGAGAATCTTAGCCAATTCCTTCTATTCACTTTCAAGGAGCGAAACCTATTTGAACATCTAATAAGCATGAGAATACAACCTGACTGAAAAGAGACACCAAACTTTTGCCTTGGTTAGCCTTCCCACGTCCGTCACCAAGAACTGATTACACAAGTTGATAGTTTTGAGACTTTTCCGTCTTTTCTCGGGTAATCAGACGCAACTGGAATTGCAAAACCGATTTTGTATCCCATGGAAATGAAAGACTTCGGACATTTTCTCCAACCCTAACTCGAAGTCAAGTTCTTTAACAAAAGAATCTGCCTTTTTTTTTCTCCATTTTCTTTTACTGGAAATGTATTAGGTGCCAAATGAACACATGTCATACACATCACAGTTACATTACACGAAATGATAGTTGAATTCTATTCGCATATATTATTAATATGATTTCATATTCATCAAGGTTTTAATGCTCAAAATAGGTAAAAGCACTAAATATTGTCATAAAAGTTTTTCAAAGAATACTTACTGTACACTCAGATGCAAAATAGATATTTTTACTCTGACTTTTTATTGTGACGGAAGTATTATTATTATTATTATTATTATTATTATTATTATTATTATTATTATTATTATCATTATTATTATTATTATTATTACTTGTTAAAATGCATACAGTATTTTCATTGATCCCTTACTTTACAGATGAATATTACTTTTCAATAAAAAAAATCTGTGTTCTCCGATACTTACTTAGAATCGAAAATAAATCTACACTGTAATTTTTATCCCGTACAGATATAATAATAATTTATCAGCACATTTACCTTAATAAAATATAACTTAAAACATAGAGTATTTCTAACGAGTATCCAACTTTAAGATGATTAAAATATGATTATGCCTAGGTAACAGCATTCACTACGATAATAAGATAACTAGCAATATGTAAAACTTCTAATGACCTTCTCTCTTTCTTCTAAACAGCCAGTCGACTCCTCCGGAGGAAGATACCTTCAGAGCGGCCATCTAATGCTACCCAAGAGGATGTGGATGCAGACGGTTCTACCCAGGTGAGAGAGACAATACATTTTGCATGGTTTGATTCACGTAGGATGAGGATTACCTCGTCTAGGATCTCCTGTTTTGATGGTATGCAAGTGTTTATGGGCAGAGATACTCTCTCTCTCTCTCTCTCCTCTCTCTCCTCTCTCTCTCTCTCTCTCTCTCTCTCTCTCTCTCTCTCCTCTCTCTCTCTCTCTCCACACTAGCAGCTGGTCAGCTGACAACTATAATTCGCTGCTTTGGGTGAGCTAAGGCATTCTCAATATTCTGTCCAACTGTTCCTTGTCGTCTGGCCGAGACTCGAACGCAGACCCTCAACCTGACAGCTGAATGCGTTACCCATAACGTACGAAGGAGAGAGAGAGAGGAGAGAGAGAGAGAGAAGGAGGAGAGAGAGGAGAGAGAGAGAGGAGAGAGGGAGATGAGAGAGATTATGAAAATAAGGTTTATAAAGCCTAAATAAATATGCAGAAGGAAACTTTTCCCCTCTGGTGACAAAATCTATCATTAGGAGAATCCTTATCTCGGGGATAACAAAATGTCCCTTACATATTTATGTCAAGACACATGTTTTGCAAATGTATATGGAACCATTCCAAATTTGGAAATGTGGCTGTTTTTCATAGTTACTCTTTGCCTGACTTACCTCTCTCTACTTCAACCTCTTACTATAAACTCTTGTTAAATACATTTAAGTTTTGGACATTGAATCATGATTCGTCACAGAAATTATGTTCGATCACTGTACATATAAAGGAAAACTAAAAGAAAGATGTAAATTACATAAAAAGGATGAATGCCTGCATAACCTCAAGCTTTACACATAAGTATACGAATAGTAAAAGTTTATTTCCTCTCTCTCTCCTCTCTCTCTCTCTCTCTCCTCTCTCTCCTCTCTCTCTCTCTCTCTCTCTCTCTCTCTTACGGCCGACTAACTGGTTCATGAAAAGCAAAATCCGCTTAAAACTCAATATATATTCAGCTGAATGTGTAGCATCAGACGTACGATGTCAACACAGCATAGACCAATGCACTATACAAATACACACACAATATATGTATATATAAATATGTATATATATATATATATATATATATATATATATATATATATATATATATATATATATATATATACACACATACATATATATATACACACACACACACATATATATATATATATATATATATATATATATATATATATATATATATATATATAATGTATGTATATATATGTAAGTGATAAATATGAATGATTATGTTAAATATGAAGAATAGAGAAAATGGGTTATGATAAAAATCTAATGCGAATCTCTGCATTTTGCAAAAAGAATTCATGAACATATGGATATATAAATAAATAAAAGCAATGGTAGAAATGTCGTAAGGAGAGAATAAATATACCCTCAGTGTTAATGGAGGAAATTGGCAAGATTTTATAGTACAGTAATGAAAGAGTAAGAGTGGCTGGCCAGTGCCAGTAAGGTACTTCTCAATGAGAAAAAGGTTCCAAAGGAATGGATGAGACGAATCATTGTCCCTTTATATATATATATATATATATATATATATATATATATATATATATATATATATATATATATATATATATGTATATATTATATATATATATATATATAGAGGAGAGAGAGAGAGAGAGAGAGAGAGAGAGAGAGAGAGAGAGAGAGAGAGAAGAGAGAGAGAGGAGAGAGAGAGAGAGAGAATTTTAGGTGTACATCATTTTTTAGTTCCCCATGAACGATAGGATAGATGCCTCGGGGATTACTAAGGTAAAATAAGAGTTGGTTCTAGGTATTTTGATCAAGGACTTATTATCCAACAAATTTATCAGAAGTTTAAGAATAAAGGGGAAAAGGTACATTGGCTAATATGGCCCAAACACAAATATTACTGAAGAACTGCCAAGAGATGAAAGGTAAAAGTTACCAATGACGTATGGTGTTGAATGTCCCGTGTCAAGAACGGCTAAAGGCTTCTTTTAATATGAAGCGAAAATAAAGAGTAGAGGGCAACTACAGTATTCACGTATTAGACATCAAGCAAGCAGAAGATTAAATCTTAAAAGGGGAATGCCATCGCACCTTTTAATTAACTCGATTGATATGATATAAGCAAGGACAGCCACTGTTGACACAGTTATAACTAAACTATAGTGTTTGTGTGGGAGATGGTGTGTTCGTGTTTGTGGGAGGACGGGGTGGGGGGGGGGGGGGTGGGGGGTAAAACGTTACTAAGCCTTCTCATTGCGTTGTTCACATTATATCTTTTCCTCAGTCTTCCTTTAAGCTTTTTACCTTGGGGAAAGACGTCACCCTTTCCTAATCCAAATAATTACTTCGCTGGGTGATGCTTATCCAATGCATGATAACAAAACATGTCCCAGATTTGTGAAGTACATCTTTTCCTGATAAAATATACTGTATTCATTAATGATGTCCTTTTAAATGTTTCTAATTATTATGCCATATTTTTTAATGATGAAAAGCTCTAAACAAACCCATCTCTGTTTTTATGAGAGTAGGCCTGCATAAACAATTTATAGAGCACCTTTAAAATGAAGCATATGCTTAAACAAGAAGTTCAGACATAGAGGGAATAATTCACCATAGGCCTTCACAACAAATGTTAGTAACATTCAGTGGATTTGTATATCCAATTATAATATTTAAAAAAAAAATAACATGATTATAGATCTAAACATAAATTTCTCAGGTCAATTAATCGGTCGGACGTTTTAATCTACTTAACAATACTGTTATGAATGTTTATTACTAAACTTGAATATTTATCATGAATACCCCTAAATGGTAAACAACGATAAAATAAGGTTCAACGAAACAAAGACATACCTCATAGTTCTATATATTGAATTTAATAGCTGAATTAAAATCTGCAATAGAAATATACATAAAATTCGCATAATATAAATGGACAACTACATAATGAGTATATGCATAAATTTCTTGTTTATAGCAAGAATGTGTGGTATATGTAAACTCCCCTATATAACGAAGAGCAAGTGTCTGACTATATATATCTTCCATGTCACACTCAGGAGGGAGAGGGAATAGTCACCCCCTGGAGAGAAGGGGGCACCCCGAGAGGCAAACTCAGATACCCCTCTCTCTAACAAATTGCCGGACCAGCGGGTTGTAGTTAGGAAATGGGGAGGGACGGGAAGGGTTCAATCTGTATCTGTGTGCGCGAGTGTGCGTGGATATCTATCTAAATATTTAGACGTCACTTTTGACGGCTCAGGTGCACTAGTGTAAAAGACGAGGCTATCCAAGTTCGTCTGAGATACTATGGTTATATAACAAGAAGGGATGAGGTGGAATTAATCATGAGAGCTGAGAACATGACAGTGATTGGAAGGAGTGTGGGGCGTCAGCGGTTCCGATGGATGGAATCAGTGAAGAGGAATACGGGTGAGGTGGGACGGGGGAAAGAAAATCCAAGAAATAGAAATAGATGGAGAAAGTTGACAAGAGCGGCCGACCCTGCTACACAGTGGGATTAATAAGATCGAAAGATGATGATGAAGCATAACGGCCGCTCTTCAGCATTGGCCATGCTCTAAAATTGATAAAGCAACACAAGAGTAGAGTGGGCACGAGTACTCCTTTCAAAACCGAAATTTAAATCCAAGATTTTGGAAGGCCTTACTATAAAGGCTATAGCACAAGCAAATCTTTCACAACAATGATTGAATGGCGAACCCCGCCATAATATAGACACAAAGATGATGGAACAACAATAAACAGTCCTTATTTCCTGTCAATAACTACACAAGAACATCCACTTTTCGTATATTTACTTCTTGACTGCTTCATCAACTACTACTACTACCACTACTACCACCTACTACTAGTACTACTACTACTATGGTCACTTGCTCTCCCTACGTATTATCAATTCTACCCTGTTACTCCTTCCTCTATGTCTATCACCTCTTCCTCCTTTCGCTCTCAAATCAGATTACAGACGAGATGGCTAATTGAAACCGCGCCAGGTGAGCGAAAAAAACCTGACCCCTAGCGCCCTTCTAATGTTACCCCAGAATCAACTTTCACAGGAACCTAATTTTACCTGTTGAACTTGGTCAGGTGAGCTAATGAGTTTCCAAACGTCGGGACGCGTTACCTCAATATTCCGAACTTTAGACCAAATGCCAATGAGGAGACATTGGTTTTAATGCAGGTGAAAGGATATCATCGGATTGGATTTAGGAATATCAGAACTGGGGCCTGTGAGGCTATTCGGCGGCCGAATGCATCTGAGAGAAACTCAGAACTTGCACTATGAAGTAAAAGTTTGGAGAGGTTAGACAGCAAGAAGGAAGAAAGAAGGCGGGAACGGGGTAAAGTAGAAGGGCATAACTGGGTTAAGATGAAAGAGATTATATAAATGTTAAATTTTATATAAAAGAAATTATATTACAGCTAACATGATTACGGATAATAATTCGATAAATACATTTGCTGCATAAATGGCAAAAGACGTTATAAACGTTGATGAAAAAGGAAAATACAATATAAAAGGGTGAAATATAATACAATGTAACTGATATAGATAACGTAATAATTAGGCTATTATAAAATCAATGTAATTGCTGGCGATATTCAATATATATCTCTATTTGTGAGAGAAATTGGCCTACTGATTAAAAAATGGAAAAAACTGCAGCGGTTACTGATCTCATTCGGGGTAGTTAAAATTGCAGGATGAAATGCACAATGTTACACACACACACACACACACAAATAATTCATGCAGGCACTGCAACATATAACTTATTGCAGAGAGAGGGAGTAAAAAAATTACAGAATATTATGAGGTAAAATACAGCTATGGCTAAGATAACAAATAAAGAAATTTAATAGCAATATGATACGTAATATTTTGACAAAACCTCCATACTCTTAATTACGTGAACAATGAAAATCAGACTGGATTACTTGAATGGTTCAAAATTTAAATCACGTGAAAATAATAAGCTTCGTAGCTCCTTCACTCTCGCTTGCTCAGAATCTGTTAGTCTAATATAACCTATAATTAGAAATCAATTGCTTTATTAAATTTCTATTTACTTTTATTACAAGAGGCGGAACATTTCTTTAAAGACAAAGAGTATCATAAAGTAAAACATTTTCATTGGGTCCCAAATTTCATTAGTAAAATAGATAGATTAATATAAAATTCAATTTGTATGTCATATACAGACAAAAACGATTTTAATCTGTATAAATGACCTCAGGATACACAAAACACAAGTACTGTAAAAAAAAGTGTGTATTATGTAAACATATGAAACCCGGCATTCATTTTCACATCCAAATGAACATATAAAAGTTAAGTTATCCACATTCAAAAGAACATACCTCAGCAAGCCTGGGACTGAAGGCAGGAAAATATTAAGGTAATTATAACAACTTACGTTCGAAAATTATAACCATTTATATTAAGGAACTAAATATAAAACACATATTTTTATGATCATCAAAGAAAACAGTTTATATCTACCCTGAAAGAGTAATTAATCCACAGAGGAACGTCAACATCAATCAGCCAAAGGGCACAGATATCCGTGAACAGGAGAGAGAGAGAGAGAGAGAGAGAGAGAGAGAGAGAGAGAGAGAGAGAGAGAGAGAGATTCATTATAAGCTACATGATGATTTACTTACTTCAACTTATTCTAATTTCAACAATTGCATAAAAAAACAAAAACATAAAATTCTATGCACCCATAAATGAAAAACAATCTACATCTAAATTTTACCAACAACCAACACAAGATAATATCGAGAGAACTTTACGACCACAATAACTATTAGACAAATAATAGATCCCTATCTAATATAAAGACACATACACGCACACACACACACACAATATATATATATATATATATATATATATATATATATATATATATATATATATATATATATATATATATATATATTTTTTTTTTTTTTCAACAGTGTTCTACAAGGCACTAGAAGATTTGGAATATCAGAGCCTACATGGCTGAGGACTATGAAACATGAAGTAGTAGATGATGAATGTAAAAGTATTGAGTTAAAAGCTGAAGCTAGAGACGACTGACGAAATCTAACCGAGGCCCTTTGCGTCAATAGGCTTTTGATGATGATAATAAAGATATATATAAATTCATATATATATATATATATATATATATATATATATATATATATAATATATATATATATATATATATATATATATATATACTTGACAAACAATGACAGCAAGAGGGCACAAATTCGGTTTCTGAGAGGTACAGAATGATTTCAGCATATTCCTGTGAACACACATTGTACCTTTGCTGCCCTTGATCGGTAGAGTCGGTACCCTGTATTTAGTCAAATGCTGTCAATATACACGAAAATGCATCAGAAACCACATCCCTCTTTCTTATTTATGGTTAATGACCGATTCGTTTGCAATGTCAATGACAGCACACGGTTTACATATAGTTCTAGTATTTACATAAAAAAAGTTTTTTCTTTAGTTTGTAAATGGTACTCAAAATACATAACCAAAAAGAGCAATTAGATATTTCTGATACTGTATCTGACAATGAAAAGTGCCACCATTTACCTAAAGTCTACGGAGATCGCCTCCCACTTTTCATATGCTAGTAATACAGTCACGGTTGATCTGTATCACCTCCACAATGGAATGGTTTCCTCTGATGCATAATATATATCCATCGTTAGAATTTGGTAAAAATCCAATTTGCCATTTTTTTACGTAATCTTTAAAATTGTGAAAAAATTTAAATCTAGGATCAAGAATCCGGATCCAGTACCACATCATCTCCAAAAGTTGACGGAGTCGTCCATGGCCGGAGATCTATCTCTGGTGAAAATTTCATAAAAATCTGTGAGTTTGTTCTAACGTTATCTTTAAAATGGAGAAAAATACAAATCCGGATTCAGATCTGGATCATCTCCAAAATATTATGGAGTCGTCCATGACCTAAGATCTATATTCGGTGAAAATTTTATCAAAATCCATCACCTTGTTTTGATTTAATCATGTCCATAGACAAATAAATAAACAGATAAATAATCCTGTCCACAGACACACACAGACAAATAGATAAATAAATAAACAGACTTGATTTTATAACATCCTTGGCGGAGGTAATAAGCGTCATATACTATCAATATTGTTCTTTACCTCGACTATTTGTGATCCCTATTTGTCGTTTTTAAAATCTTCTCAAAAATAACAATCCCTAAAAACTACTAAAAGTTTCCTATTCCCTTTTTTACATAAAATAATGTTTGGAAAATAATTAAGTAAGAACGAAAGTGGGCTTCGGTTGACACCAGGCCATTCTTCTTCCCAAGCAACGAAATATACAACAGTTAATTAACTTGATTATCTAAACGGTACCTAATTCACTCCTATAGTCAGATGGGAAGTATGCATACCACTCAGTCCAAGGTGTATAGATCCAAGTCGAGGTCATTTCGCTCGTAAAGCAAGGATAATACAGCAATAACACCACACATTCTCATGTATAAAATACAAACATAAATACATAAACACATATTTACACAAATATATCCACTCACACACTCTCGCACCCACACACACACACACACACACACACACACACACACATATATATATATATATATATATATACATATATATATATATATATATATATATATATATATATATATATATATATATATATATATAGAGAGAGAGAGAGAGAGAGAGAGAGAGAGAGAGAGAGAGAGAGAGAGAGAGAGAGAGAGAGAGAGAGAGAGAGAGAGAGTTATCATAAGCACGATGATGTGACAAAAAAGAGAAAATAATACTAATAATAATAATAATAATAAAAACATTAAAATTCGAGTTAACAGTTTCTCATAAACAATTAAGTAATCGAGAAAGAAATTGCATCTACCGCCCATCCCCAACATATACCCCTTTTCCTAATTAAGATAAAAGTTATATGAAGACTTTTTATTGTAACTTATCCATGAGCATCCTCATTAATATTCAGAAAGCTCTCATTAGCTCCGTAATTTATGGATAACATGTCATATCGCGGAGACCTCAAGATTTCTCCGTTTTTTTTTTTTTTTTTTATTCGTTTTAAAGTGTAGGTTTTGAAGGACTAACTTACTGAGTTATACAAATTACAATTGAAACAGATGTTCAGTCAACAATTAAAACGAAGGGTACGATTTTTTGTATCTTTAATGCACGCAATATTTTTATGTTGAATTTAATAAACTTATTCTTGTAATGGGTATATCATTCAATACATTCATATTAAGAAAATACTTTTGAAACTTCATTGAATTCAATTTATAAACAAGAAGTAATATTATTTACATAACAAAATTGCATACACAAAACAAAAAAGTTTGTAAAAATAAATAAAAGATATAAATTTTACAAGTCTGTATAACCACCAAAATCATTCCTCAATAATACAAACTAAATGTCTTCTCTGATCAGTAACTCTTGAAATACTTTCTCTAACACAAGTTAGGGAAGTATTTTATTGGTTGTGTTTCAGTCAGATTCCCTGATGCGGCAAATCTTTTTACTTGAACTGTTCTATTCGATGCAAGTTATCAAAAGGCTTTGGAATCCTTTCTTTTCTCCGTTTTCTCGTATCTAATTAATCAGCCACCTTCAAAGAGTGCTCTATAACCTACTACGTTTTTATCAAGTAACATTTAATTATTTTCTTAAATTTTCTATTAGTTTCTTAAATTTGATCTGTAATTGTTCAAGCACGAAGAAAATCAATCATATTTTAATAATCAACGCAATTACATGAATAAATCAGCAATAATACCTATTTAATTACTAGAAATTCCTCGATACAAATTCTGTAAAATATACTCGATTCAACTATAATTGCCTGAGTTACGAGGGTCACTTTTGGACTTTAATTAATAGTTACTGGAAAACCAATGTACATGCCAATGTTATGAATACCTTGAATTCCTGATACTTTGATTTTAGCAGATTACTGCATTCGAATTGAACAATTTGATAAAGCAAGATAAAATAGGAAATATACTTATCAACCCTTGATATTTTGTAAGCTTACCTACGCAAAGATTATCTCTCTCTCTCTCTCTCTCTCTCTCTCTCTCTCTCTCTCTCTCTCTCTCTCTCTCTCTCTCTCTCTCTCTCTCTACGTGGAGTTATCTTTGATTTTTACTCGGAAGCCTGTAACTCGTCTTAGTAAAAAGAAATAATGGAAATAACAATATCAATTCTCAAAACTATTAAATAATATCAGCCGTAAACATGGAACCAAATGTAATGTCAAAACCCACAATTAATAAATAATGAAACCTGAGCTATTTAGCGAGAAACATATATCAGCAATGGTATAAATAAGATCTCTTGGGGAGTGCGAAGAGCATGACCAACCAAACCATTTCCACCTACCCCTCATCATGATCTCATCCACATATGGCACTCGAGTAATCTCAATTCATAGTTTCATTTCTAATCCTGTCTTGCCATTTAACTCGTAGTATCCTCCTGAGGACTTTCATCTCAAATCTATTGGAGATTGTTTCATTGTCATACCACGACTCATGTCCATATAGTAACAATGATCTCACTGAACTGATATATAGTCTGATATTTATATATAATTTCGGGCGATTCTATTTACAAATTTTACTAAAACCTAGCCATTGTCTGATTTGTTTCTTACAACGTTTCACTAAACTCTAATTCTAAAGACCCTTTGTTATAGATCATAGTTCCTAGATA
>NC_090765.1:12454019-12481519 GCF_036898095.1 Palaemon carinicauda | reverse complement strand
GCACAAAAGGTCGTAGTTTCATAGATGATCCCATATAATATACAGTACACCTACGACTGTGAGTGAACGATAACGAACTATACTGGGTGTGTATTTGTGTATATGTATATGTATACTGTATATATATATATATATATATATATATATATATATATATATATATATATATATATATATATATATATATGTACATATATATATATATATATATATATATATATATATATATATATATATATATATATATATATACATATATATACACACACATAGATATAAATATATATATATATATATATATATATATATATATATATATATATATATATATATATATATATGTGTGTGTGTGTGTGTGTGTGTTATATGGCTGTGCAACTCGCGCAATATGACATCCAATCTGCACTTTAAACAAAGGCAAATTACAACCCTTATCAATTCTAAAATTTCATTTCGCGTAGCTAAAATTTACCAAGACAAAGTATTTCACTCATAGTCCCTTAGCACACAAAACTATTACTTTACTTTGAACAGCACTACAATATTTTGAATATTTCCAAGTTTGTACTTTCTTTATTTTTCCAGTGTTACCACAAATGTTTTCTTTCTTGCTTTCATCTTTCGAAATCTATATTTGAATCTACTCGAAAATAGGCGGGATAAATAAACAGAAAGATGGGCAACTAGAAAAGAAGAGAAATATGATTACGGAAAAAATATATATATAAGATTACAGGCTGTGAATTATCACTCAAATTTCTTATTGGGAGAAATAATTCCCACCTAACTTCTAGTAATGTTTTTCATTTCAGGACTGTGAGGTGGTGGTGGTGATGGCTCCAGGTACGAGAGAAACAACACTCCACTGGCTACTGGCAAGATTAAAAGCCAGGTTGCCGGAACTGACGGTCGGTGTCAAGAATCACGCTGCCACGAACTCCTATGCCCTCTACCTCTCCGCCACTTACGACGGGTTAGTCTAATTTTTTTCTCTTTTTAACTTACAGTCAAAATTATACCTAAGAGAAATACATAGCTGAACAGGTTACGACTATTCTCCTGCAGACTTTATCTATTATAATGTACAGTTTATAACAATGTTCGGCTTCATGAATATATCCTTTCTTGTTCTGGGTCAATTGCTATTGAAAAGACTACCATTATAGTTACACGCTGTTAGTTAATCTTCAATATTTTCTACCCATTACGTAACTCTGTTTTGTTTCAAATTGGATTATTTCAATTCCGGAAGATCATGAATTTTCCAAAATGAACCACCAAATTGAAATGAGAGTATATCTTTTTTTTTAAACATTACTCAAATAATCTCTACACATTAAATCATTATGAATTTTTATAAATCCTAAATCACCCAGAATTAAACGGAGCCTTAACAAAATATTTTCCCGATTTTGAATTTAAAATAATTTAAAAGCGTTATAAACTAAAATAGAATAGCTGATTTAGATAAATATTCTATTTCATGTATACACACACACACACACACACACACACACACACACACACACACACATATATATATATATATATATATATATATATATATATATATATATATATATATATATATATATATATATATATATATATATTGTGAGGGTACAGAGAGACAGTTTCCGACACTGATGATTTATTGACGAGAGAGCCGGACTACATCAAGACAAGAAAATGCCTGAGGCGGATTAGCCAGGCTTAGTTTAAATTTGTGCTTCTTTTTGGTACAAAAATCCTTGAATAATAATCTTGATATAAAATGTACATATTTGATTATCGCATCAGAAGAAAAAGCGGAGAATTCCGCGTTTACTGATACAAAACAAAATATCTCGAATTTAAATACAAATGTGTGAAATACATACAAAGGGTTTATAGACAGAAACACATTTGTAGGAAGGTCTCCGTACAAGTACTCCCCCCTACCCCCAGAGTTATATATATATAAAAAATATTTTTCATTGAGCGGGAGGAAATAATGTTAACTATTTCATTGAGTGGGAGGAAATAATGTTAACTATCTTAGTTTCTGAATTTTCTTGGAGGGTACGGGGTTCTTCCGCACCGGGACTTTTTGTTTATTTTTTGATTATGTTTTCTTTGACAGGATTCCTCCCCGTGGTCTTGGGTTGGGGTTCTTAACTGTCTGAGGTGTGGCGGTATTATGCATCACTTTCTTGTGTTCAGGAGGTATCCTTGGTCGACGGCCTGTTTTGTCCGTGAATTGTTCGTCATTAATGATGAATGCTGGCTTTAACCTGTTAATCAAGATCCTGTCTTCTCTTCTGTGGATAAGTAGAAGGTATGCCTTGGGGTTTCTATTGATGACTCGGTAGGGTCCTTTGTAAGGGCGTCTTAGTGGGGATCGGTGGGCGTCGTCACGGATGAAAACGAAATCGCACGTCCGTAGATATTGCGACATGAAAGTTTTTGTTGTGTCGTTGAAGTTCGGTGACACAGGGTGAATTTGCTTACGATGTTTCTGATTCTTTCCGGGGTCTGGTCGATTTAGTTAGATGGCGCCGGGAAGAATTCTCCTGGCACGGCTATGGTCTCTCCGTAAACTTTTTCTGCTGATGATGGCTCTCCGTTGGATCTGGAGGCGGTGCGTAGTCCTAGGAGGACCCAGGGTAACTTGGCCTTCCAGTTGTTGTCAGAGCAACGGGCAATCAGGGAAGCTTTGAGGGACCGATGGGCCCGTTTGACCATTCCGTTGGCAGCGGGGTTGTAGGAGGTTGTGATGTGGGCGGTGATCCCTAGAGATTTTGTGATGGCGCCCCAGACATCTGACAGCAAGGCCGGCCCCCTGGCGATTGTAATGTCGTCTGGAATGCTGAACCTGCTGATCCAACTTGAAAGGAGGACGTTGACACAGGAGGGTGTTGATGAATCTTGCATGGGGGTTGCTTCGATCCACCGAGTGGACCTGTTGATGACTGTAAACAGAAAGCGGTCCACTCTGGAAGGGGAAAGGGGGGCCGACGACGTTGATGTGCATGTGGCTGAAACATCTCATGAGTTGCTTGAAGTTCCCGTTTTTCTGATGTTGTGTGTCGGGAAATTTTGCTTGTTTGGTTATTGATGCAGCTGCGGGCCCACTGGGTGATGTCCTTCCTCATCCCGTGCCAGATGAATTTGCTTGATATGATTCTTGCCGTCGTTCTGCCCGAGGGATGGGAGAGGGAGTGTACTATATCGAAGACGGCTTTTCTTCAAGAGGAGGGTACCAGGGGCCTGGGACGGCCAATACTGACGTTGCAGAGTAGGGCTGTGTTAGATGACCCTAACGGGACGTCTTCCCATTTTAAAGCCGTGATGGCTGTCCGGTAGGCTGGAATTTCTGGATCTAGTTGTTGCTCATGTGTCAGGTCCTCTTAGTCAATGCCGAGGTGGACGGCGTTTATTTCTATACTGGAGAGGGCGTCAGCCACTGGATTTTTTTTCCCTGGTACGTATTGGAGTATGCATCCAAATTCTGCGATGGCGGCAAGGTGGCTCTGTTGACGGGCTGACCAGGCGTCACCTGTCTTTGTGAAGGCGTGGACAAGTGGTTGGTGGTCAGTTCGAATGGTGAAAGGGGTACCTTCTAAAAGGTACTTGAAGTGTTTTACCTCTGTATAGACTGCAAGGAGCTCTCGGTAGAAAGTACTGTGCTTTTGCTCGGCGCCATTGAGTTTTTGCATGAAGAAGGCGATAGGCTGCAGGGCGCCGTTGACCACTTGTTCTATGACCGCTCCACAGTCTGTGTTGCTGGCGTCGGTGGTCAGCATCAGGGGTGTTCCTGGGGTGACGAAGGCCAACGTTGTAGCTTTGGCAAGGGCTGCCTTCGTCTTTTTGAATGCTGACTGCTGCTCTGTGTTCCAGGACAACGATTTCGGTTTACCCCTTAGGACATCAGAGAGTGGCGTTGAGATACCTGCAATGTTAGGGATAAAACACCTGTAAAAATGAGCCATTCCGAGGAATTCTTGTAGTTCTTTAATGGTTTTTGGTGGGGGGAATTCTTCTACCGTCTTGGTTTTTGATGTTAGGGGACGTACGCCTTCATTGGAGATTTTATGGCCCAGGAAGTCGATGGAATCAGAGCCGAAAGTGCACTTGTCAAATCGTACGAATAGCACGTTGTCCTGGAGTCGACGGAGAACAGTTCGAACGTGCTGAAGATGTTCGTCTTGCGATTTTGAAAATATCAGGATGTCGTCTACATAGCAGCAGGTTAAGGCGTCTGTAATCTCCGCACAGACGCCATGTCCCGTCTGATTTCCTGGCCATACGAAGAGGGGAGGCCCATGGGCTGGAGGCCTTCCTGCATACGCCCATTCTTTCCATCTCCTGGAAGGCCTGTTTTGAGTCGTGGAGTTTGTTAGGTGGTAGGCGGCGGAACTTTGTATGAGTTGGCGGGCCCCTTGTTGTTATGTGGTGGTACATGTCGTGCCTAGCAAGTTTTCTTGTTGTCAGTCGTAACTCGGGCTTGAATACATCCAGGAATTCATGATGGAGGATGTTATATATGTGGGTACAAACAGAGCGAGCAGCGGGCATTGAATGGCCAGGGTTAAGGGTGTGGATTGGAATGAATCAATGTCTATTAATCTTTTCTGGGCAATGTCGATCAGGAGTCCGTGATGGCCTAGGAAATCTGCTCCCAGGATAGGGTTTGTAACATCAGCGATGATAAAATTCCAAGTGAAAAGCCTTTGTAATAAGCAGAGTTTCGTTTTTTTTGTCTCGTAACTCTTTATACATGTGCCATTGGCTGCTGTAAGGCTTGTTGAAAAGTCAATTGGTTGATTCTTTTCAGCTTTTGTAAGCGGAAATATGGAGTGGGTGGGCCCCTTGTCTACCAGGAATCTTTTGTTTGGTAGGCGAAGGTTGCGGCCACTTTGGTGGCCGCCTGGGCCGTTTTTGGGAAATGAGCAGGGCAGCACGCAACGTCTTGCATCTTTACTGAATCTTTTATGGTAGAAACACCATGTTAGTTCGTGGTTGTGGTAGTTTGGCCTTGTGATGACGGCGCAGGTTAGGTCTGAGGTGGAATCTTCCGCTGATACTTCGCTGATGGTGTTGGTTGCGGCGAGCTTTGAAGCTCTAACCGCGTCGAAGAGATGCTGCGCTCTCTTGATGAGGTCGTCTGTTTCCAGATGGTGGGGTTGCGGGAGTTGGATCCTGACTTCTGGTGGAAGGCGACGTAGGAAGATTTCTCAGTCTAGGTCGATCTTCCTTCTGTTTCTGTCTGCGTCTCGGCCGGGGAGGAAAATTAAATTCTGCAATTCTTCCCATGCTTCTGTCGGAGATTGGTCCCCGAGGGGTTGCTGCATTACGTCGGAAATTCTGTGGGCACGTTCAGGTACGGGCGGAGAGTAGAGCTCTATAAGCTTTGCCCGAAGTTCTGTGTATGATGGACGACCTGCCCGGGACTCGATCCATTGTGCCAACCTGTCAAAAACGTCTTCTGGTAGCGCTGACAGTATGAGGTTGGCAAGGTCGGACTCCCGGGTGAGTCCCACGATGCAAAATTGAAAGTCTGCACGGGTCAGCTATGCCGACACATTTTTGTGTGAGATCAGCGGGTGCTTGATGTTCGCCAGGTTGGCGTGTTGTTCAACGGGCAAGGTCGCCGATTGGTTGGATGCAATGGTCTTGTCTGCCGCAAAATCAGTAAACTCATTGTTAGACATCGGAAATTCTTTCGCCAAAACATTCGTGAGAGCGCAGTATTTAGTCCGTTAATGGTGGTCTCATTGTACCTTACATTCCAAAACACTCAGTGAGAGCCATTTGAAGTCCACTAATGGAAAGAAGTGTCCAAGGGCATTTCTGCTCCGGGGTCACCAGTTGTGAGGGTACAGAGAGACAGTTTCCGACACTGATGATTTATTGACGACAGAACCGGACTACATCGAGACGTGCGGACGTACAAGTAGCACAGAAAATACCTGAGGCGGATTAGCCAGGCTTAGGTTTAAATTTGTGCTTCTTTTGGTACGAAAATCATTGAATAATATTCTTAATATAAAATGTACCTATTTGATTATCACATTAGAAGAAAGAGCGGAGAATTCCGCGTTTACTGATACAGAACAAAATATCTTGAATTTAAATACAAATGCGTGAAATACATACAAAGGGTTTAAAGACATAGAAACACACTTGTTGGAAGATGTCCGTACAAGTCCATCTTGTAGAATATCCCCCAGTTATCCTGAATAGATTGGGATCAGATGCCATCTTGATGTTTCCTTGCTGCCATCTTCTTCTCCTTTTGACTTTTTTAGTGTTATGTATTCTATTGCATTTTCAATCCATCGTTGGGAAATCCTCTTTAGAGAACACAACATACTAGAGGAAGTCAGACTTGTTTCTTCTGCATTTTTCCACCTGACAAAGAAACAGTACAAGTCAATCTTCATCAAGGAACAAAGCATACTAGAGCAAGTCAGACTTCTCCCCTTCGCTGAGTCCATCTTGTAGAATATCCCAAAGTTATCCTGAATAGATTGGGAACAGAAGCCATCTTGATGTTTCTCTGCTGCTATCTTCTTCTTCTTCTTCTTCTTCTTCTTCTTCTTCTTCTTCTTCTTCTCCCCTTGAATTTTCTAGTTTTATATATTTTTTGCATTTTCTATCCATCTTTGGGGGAATCCTCTTTAGAGAACACAGCCTACTAGAAGAGGTCAGACCTGTTTCCTCTGCATTTGCCCACCTGACAAAGAAGCAGTACAAGTGAATCTTCATCAAGGAACAAAGCATACTAGAGCAAGTCAGACAACACATTTGTTGGAAGGTGTCCGTACAATATATATACTGTGTATGTATGTATGTATGTATGTATGTATGTATGTATATATATATATATATATATATATATATATATATATATATATATATATATATATATATATATATATTACTTGCTAAGCTACAACCCTTGTTGGAAAACCAGGATGCTATAAGCCCAAGGGCTTCAACAGGGAAAATAGTCCAGTGGGGAAAGGAAATAAGGAAATAACTGAAATATTTTAAGAACAGTAACATCATTAAAACAAATCTTTCATATACAAGCTATACAAGCTTTTAAAAAACACGAGGATGAGAAATATGATGGAATAGTGTGCCCGATTGTACCCTCAAGCAAGAGAACTCTACCCAAGACAGTGGAACACCATGGTAGCGAGGCTATGGCACTTCCCAAGACAATGATTTGATTTTGTAGTGTCCTTCTCCTATAAGAGCTGCTTGTCATAGCTAAAGAGTCTCTTCTAGTATTAACATGAGGAATGTAGCCGCTGAACAATTAACATTACCGTAGTTAACTCCTTGAGCGAAGAAGAATTGTTTGGTAATCTCAAGTGTTGTCAGGTGTATGAGGTTAGAGGAGAATATGTAAGGAATAGGCCAGACTATTAGTTTCCATTTTTTTCCACTGTGGCTAATGTAAGGACTTCCCCAAATCAATTAATCAATCCTCAAACAATTCATTACATGAAAATAGCCAAGATGCTAAGTGCCAAATACAATTCTAAGTCTCCCCAACTCCCAATATTACTAAGCATACAGCACTATACAGCAATCTTATATCAAAAGTGTTTACTAGATCGTTTCCTTTAATTTAGTAAGTTTCAAAGCAGGCAAATGATCATTTTACAGTCTTCCAACAATTGAAACTCTGGTTTCAATATCGATTCATTATACAAAGCACCATAAGACCAGAAAATAGATTTCCCTTTCCATTGCCACACTAAAGCAGATTTAGATTAAGCCATCGAAGTTGGTTACAAATTTTATTTCTTTTTACCAGGTAAAAATCTTCCTACTTTGTTTATGAAATGAAGACCTTAAATGCTCTATTCATTAATACATCGTCAATTTCAATTTCAAATCAACTCTACTAACCATTCATCACATGAGATTAAACCACTTTGTCTTTCAAAGAAGATCAACCTACTTTATTCTCTAAATAAGATCAACTTATTTTGTCCCTCATATAACATAAACCAACTTAGTTCTTGAAACACGATGAACTAACTTTGTTCTTCAAATAAGATCAATCAACTTTATTCTCCATTTAAGATCAGTCAACTTCCTTCTTCAAATAAGATTAGCTAGATTTTTCTTCAACTAAGGTCTTCCAACTTCATTCATCAAATAAGACCAACCCCACTTGTTCTTCAAATAACACCAACCAAATTCATTCTTCAAATATTGTAACATCAATCAACAGTATTCTTCAAATAAGATTAATATACTTTATCGTTTGCGAGATATCTTCAACTTCACTTATTAAATGCAAGTACAGAACTCTATAGAACAAATGAAATTTTGGAATATAATACATCAAACAAAATAACTAAACTTTTTACTCATAAGAAATCACTAAAACAGTAGCACAAAGTCATACTTCAACTCGCTTCTCACCCAGTGACCAAGGCGTCATTACAAATTCGGTCAACTACATTGAATGTTTGAGGAGAATCGATACCGTGATTGGACGGAAGCGACTACTTTGGCCTTTCGTAGAATCATCATAACCTCAATACTTAAAGACGCCGTTCCCATTGCCATTCATGTTATATGGTCGGGCTATATTATCTTTACAGATATATATATATATATATATATATATATATATATATATATATATATATATATATATATATATATATATACATATATACATATATATATATATATATATATATATATATATATATATATATATATATATATATATATATATATATATATATATATATATATATATATACACATATATATATATATATATATATATATATATATATATATATATATATATATATATATATATATACATATATATATATTTACATATATACATATATATATATATATATATATATATATATATATATATATATATATATATATATATATATATATATATATATATATATAATAATAAAAAATAGATTCCTTGTCTCAACAGCAGTAATACCATCGCTTATCATACAAGTGTTAAGGGAAGAGTCTGTTAAAACAAATAATCTCTCTCTCTCGCGCAAACAATAAATTACGTACCAGGTAGTTATTCGACTGTGGTGGGTTACTAGGTTGCGAACTAACTTTTAAAAATAAAATATCCTAGTAACAACATCCCCAAGGGTTGTTGATCATTACCCAGACTGAGAAGAGAATAGCGAGAAAAAGGAGTGATGTGAGTGGTCAGTGAATTACAGTGGAAAGCGTGAGATGGGTAAATGAACTATGAATGGTATGAAGGAGGACTGATATCTTCGATTGATATTGTGCTGATTTGTAATAACGAAGAGAAACTACACAAGATGTTAGTTTGATAGAGTCCACAAGGAGAAAAAGTTTGAGAGAAAATGTGAGAAAAAGTAAGATAAAATGAGTAAATGGATATGAAGAAGTTTGAGCAATGGAGGGAGAATGGAAGCGGTTGATTAGAAGAATTCTGAAGTAGTAAATACAGTGGATGATAGTGTGATGAGCGAAGCAAGAAAGGTAGAACAATTTGCGCAAAAGATTGATAAGAGAATTGAATTGTCCATAGAAGTCAAGGTTGAAGTGTTAAATTAATTGTTCAACCAACCATACTTTATGGAAATGGCGTAAATATTGAAATTAAATTCAAGTAAATAGATTACAGCTCTTAAGATGAACTGTTTATATAGTAAATGTGGTGTAAGAAGTGATGAGGTGAATATTGTGGAGATATGCATAGTTGAATTTTTAGCATAGGTAAAAGGATGGTTTAGACTAGCGTATGGTAGACAGAACGCTTGGAAATTGTACCTCACGATCCAAAACACTCAAGTGAGCGCCGTTTCAAGTCCGCTAATGGAAAGGAGTGTCCAAGGGCCTAAAGCCTATTTTTGGGTGAGATAGAAGCGAAAAATCTATTTTTGGGTGAGATAGACATGTTGTCCTGATGGAAGGTTCCTTCAGTAGCTTCCTAAGGGTATATTTGACTACAGTGGATATTCTCAGAGAATTAAACTAAAGGTTATCACAGAATTCTAACCTCTGGCACGAGTACCCTAAAGGTTACCCTCTAGGATATTGTATATCAGCAGGGGATGCATGCATTAACACGCCACATAGCTAATATTGATTATTAAGATGTGTTATAAGGCAGCCAGAGAGGAAGACCTAAGAAAGGTTGGATAGAAGGATTCAGAGATGTATTAGAAATGAAGGGTCTTGATATTCATGAAGCGCAAGAGTACATGCAAGACATAGGTGAATGGTCTGAGCTAGGTTGCTGTTAGGTTATATCAGAGAGACGAGATGAATGGAACAAAGTTTATTTCAACAGATAACGATTTTATATACTAGCAGTTCCGAGCAAGAATGTCAGAAAATTCAAACAGATTAATGCATATTAAGATAAGCTTAAAAAAGACATACATGAGAAATAGGGCACTCTGCTCTTGAGAGACACCACTGCAGGTGGGTCATCTTGGAGGAGTTATGCAGGCTTTAGGCCATCAATGGAGACCCAGTCTTCTTTGTCACGAATGTTAATTAAGAAAGCTTTTGGTGTGTGACGAATCACGTGGAAAGGGCACGTGTAAGGGGGCATTAGTGGTGGCTTACTAGTGTTGCACAGGAAAACGTGCGATGCCTTGTGCAAGTCTGTCTGGCGGCATGGAGTAAATTTTCCCACAACATGATGTAGGTGCTGGATACTGTCGGAGGAGGTTGCAGATAATAAAAAATTTCGGCAGGGACGACCAACGAGTCGCCATACAACATTTCAGGTGCCGAGATATCTAGGACGTCTTTAGAGGTGCTACTTAACCCCAGGAGGACTCAGGAAAGCTGAGTAAGCCAGTTGGAGTCATTGCAGTGGGACATCAAAGCTGCAATGAGGGTGAAACAAAAACGTTCAACCATTCCAATTACTACAGGGTTGTAGGCGGTTGTCTGATGTGGGTGACCCCAAGGAGATTCACAAATGATGTCCACAATTGAGAAAGTGGTATTCGCTATCCACCCTCAGAGTAAGGCAGATGCACATGCGGCAGACGTTGCAGTTTGCAATGGATTGGTTTCAGGCCAACGAGCGGAGCTGTCAGTGACAGTAAATAGGTAACGATATCCTTGTGATGTGGGTAAGGGACCTACTACATTGACGTGAATGTGGGCAAAATGAAGCTGAGATTGACGGAAGTTGCCCACTCCTGAATCCTTGCATTGATATACTTTAGAAGTTTGGCATGAATCTTTAGCATCCTTAGTAATGCTGGGACAAATGAACTTCGTCTTCAGTAGCTAAGCAATAGATAGGTGTGATGGATGTGAAAGGCCATGAATGAAATCAAACACCGTTCGGCACATTGAAGCAGGTATCCATGGTCTTGGTCTACCCGTACTGATGTCACAAAGGAGGGTGGCGTTGGAGTTGTCAAGGGTGATGTCTTCCCAATGGAGGGATGTGATGAATGTCCTATATTCTTGGTACCCTTGATCTTTTTGTTAGGCTTCTGCCAAGGAGTTGTTATTCAATCCCAGGTGAATGGTGGCCAATGTGATTCTTGACAGGGCATCAGCAACAGGATTAATTTTCCCAGGAACGTGTTGAAGGGTGCAATTGTATTCAAACATGGCGGAGAGATGTCAGAGTTAACGGGTAGCCCAGGTATTAATTTATCAAGTGAAGGCGTGCACCAAAGGCATGTGGTCTGTACAAATGACAAATGATGTACCTTCTAAGAAGTAGGGAAAGTGACGACAGTTAAATACACCATCAGCAATTTGCGGTCGAATGTAGAGTAGCCTGATTCCACCTTGAACAGGTTTCTACTGAAGAAGGCCAATGGGCAAGTTGAGCAGTTGACCACCTGCTTGATTACTACACCAATAACAACATTGCTGGCATCGGTGGAGAGGGGCATATGGCACGGGAAAACAGAGCTGCAGCGGTTGAAAGGGCAGTTTTTGCATTGTAGAAGGCCGCTTCAAGAAGGGGACACCACTTCAGGTCTTTTGGCTTATCCTTGAGGGAGGTAGAGAGGGAGAAAAAATGCCGACGATGGCTAGCAGTAACCGGTGATAATAGCTGATCATGCCCAAGAATTCTTTCTGTGGTTTGATAGTCAAGGGGGTGGGGAGGTTCTGAATGGCTGCTACCTACTCAAGAAGGGGCTGGACACCTTTAAAAGATATGTGGTGCCCTAAAAATTATACTTTGTTGGCGCCAAAGGTACACTTATCGTACCGGGCTACAAGGGCATTCTTTTATAAGAGGTTGAGAATGATACATAAATGACGGAGGTGTTATCCTTTGGAGGAAGAGAACACAAGTACGTCATCCAAGTAACATACTGAGAAGGGGAGGTACCCCGAGGTGCCATTCATTAGAGGTTGAAAAGTAGCCTCAGCATTAAGTAGGCCAAAACATGAGTAATTGAAAGTCTATGTACCAAAAACGGTGGTGATAGCAGTCTTTTGGATGTCTTCTGGGTTCATGGGTACTTGATAATTCCTTTCATGGTCGAGCATGGAGAAAACCTTTGCTATGTGCAAGAGGGAGGTCACGTCGGACATGTTTAGGAGGAGTAGTGGTCTGGTTCTGTCTGTATGTTCAGACACCTGCAATGCGCACAAGGGTGCAGGGAGCGTTCCTTCTTCAGGACAATGTGTAAGGGTGACAACCATGGGTTGAGACCTTTTGAAAAAGGTCAATTCTTTCATTTCAGTGAATGTTTGTTTAGCGGTTGCCAAATGATCCGGTGCCAGACGCCTGAACCTGGCGAAGACTGAGGGCCCCATCTTCTTTATATGGTGACAAATACCTTGGTAGGCAGGAACCGTGGGCATTTGGCGATGTTCTGGACAGAAGACTTCCGGGTATGACGTGAGGAGGTGAGTGTAGGCATTCATGGGTGCGCTGATGTGGAGAGAAAGGTTGGAGAGGGTGGGTTGAAGAGGTTTTAATGAGTAGGAGTCTGCATTGACTAACTGTCAGTAAGCAACAACATCCAGGTGTAAATGGGAGAACAAAAGTGCACCAAGGATTGGTAATGTGACGTCAGCAATGAGAAACTTCCAATGATACTTGGCAGTCCCACACGATAATGTGAGGGTCTCGTACCAGTGGGTGTGGATCGCAGATCCGTTAGCAGCTACCAAGCGGATGTCAGCAGACTTAGACTGACACATCATGGCCTCATGGCCTTGGTAGAAGAGAACGGCAAGCACCAGTGTCTACCAAAAATTGTACCACAAGTGCTCAAGAGCTTTTTAGCCACTGACAACAGTTTGCACATTTCTTTACAGCAACCGCGAATCTATAGTAGTAGTACTATAACTGCGGCCGATGAGCGTCAGTAAGTGGTCGGAGATGTTGTTGGTGGATGTCATATGTAGTGGTGGGCGTCTGTGTCATACTGCATTCCATCCTGCCACATTCACATCTGCTTTGGTCGATGTTGCAAAGTTGTCCTCTTCAAGAGTCGAGGCGTTGATGGAATTCTTGAAGATGGTGAAGTGGATGTCCATAAGGTCACTGACTTAGGTCATCAGGCCCTTCGCAGGCAAAATATCAACATTAGGAATGGCAGCATGTACAGATTCGGGTAGGCGTCATACCCAAATGACACGAAGTAGCTTCTGCTCCTGAGGAGAGCCCATTGTTACGGGTTGCAGGCAAGCGATACTGCTCATTTCCCTGAAAGCGAGCGATGCCTTTTGGTCTCCCAATGGTTGTTGAGAAAACTGAAAAAGCTTGGCTATACAGGTGTTGTCTCTGCATTTTCATTGGACATTATCTTAGTTTGACTCATATTCATTTTCAGTTCTACATTTTGCTTTCTCTATTCAAATATTCTCTAATCGTTTGTAATTCCTCCCATGATTCACTAAACACGACTATGTCATCTGCAAACCTCAAGTTGTTAAGATATTCCCCATTAATATTAATTCAAACATTTTCTCCATACAATTCTTAAAAACTTCTGGGCAAGCTGTAAATAATTTAAGAGAGATGGGGTCTTCCCAAAGTGAATTTTCTCACTATCCCTATGTATTTTTAGGACTGCTGTACTTCCTCTACAGATATCTTTAAGTGTTCTAATATAAGATTCTTCTAGTCAAAGTCTTTGAAGGGCTTCCATTACTGCTGAGGCTTTGACAGAATCAAAAGCTTTCTCATAATTTATAAATGCCATACATAGTGGTTTATCATACACTGTTGAGTTGTCCATTAGCTGGTTAATTGCATGGATATGGTCAGTTGTTGAATACCCACTTCAAAAGGCTACCTGCTCTTTTAGTTGATTAAAGTCTACCTGTCTTTCTATTATGATATTTGTAAATATTTCATATAATAAGGAAAGTAAACTTATTAGGCGGCAAATTTTCAGGTCTTTAGTATCTCCCTTTTTGTGAATTACTATAATGATAAAAGTTTTTCCGAGCTGTAAGTATTGAGCATTCTTGTGGACATTAATTTAAAGTTTAGCGAGTTTTACTACTATGAAATCTCCTCCATCTATTATTAAATCAATTGTTAGGGCATCTTCTCCTGCTTAACCCCTTTTCGTGTCTTTTAATGCTTTCTTTTCTTCTCCTACTGTTAAGTTTGGTACCGGCTCATGTGTTTCATTATTTCTATTGGCAAAGTTATTTCTTATATCCTTATCATATATCTTTGTATTGAAATTCTCTGCAATTTTTATAACTCCATTTCTTTCTTCTGATATTTCCATTTTCATCCTTTAAAACAAACATCTGTTGGCACACTATTCCAAGTCTACTTTTCATAGAGATTGTATATACTGTATATATATATATATATATATATATATATATATATATATATATATATATATATATATATATATATATATATATATATATATATATATATATATATATATATATATATATATATATCTATATATATATATATATTATATATATATATATATATATATATATATATATATATATATATATATATATATATATATATATATATATATATATATATATATATATATATATATATATATATATATATATATATATATATATGTATGATATATATATATATATATATTATATATATATATATATATATATATATATATATATATATATATATATATATATATATAATATATATATATATATATATATATATATATATATATACATATATCATACATATCATCATCACCATCTTCTCCTCCTACCCATATTGACGCAAAGGGCCTCGGTTAGATTTCGCCAGACTTCGCTCTTTATAGTCTTCAGCCATGTACATCTGGGTCTTCCAACTCTTCTAGTGCCTTGTGGAGTCCAGCTGAACGTTTGGTGAACTAATCTCTCTTGGGGAGTAAAAAGAGCATGCCCAAACCTTCTCCATCTCCTCCTCATCATTATCTCATCCACATATGGCACTCGAGTGTACCAACCGTGTGTCACACAATCGTACATAGTTCATTTTGTGTATATATTATGCTTGTATCTTCGCTCTTCCCTCGCACTAAAAAGAACCAGGATAAACATGTCTGTTTTTCTCCTCTGTAACAGTGTCTGTTTTTGAACATGAAATTTCTTGTTGCTTTGAGCTTTTGTTTATAAAGGAGAGTGTTCTATAATAAACTCACTCAGTTGCTTTCATACTGTCTTTGAGTCACAACCGTCTCTCGGCCCGTCACACGAGTAATCTCTCATAGTTTCTAATCCTGTCCTGCCATCTAACTCTCAATATCCTTCTAAGGGCTTTTTTCTTAAATCTACTAAATCTATTGGCGATTGTTTCATTGTCATTCCATGACTCATGTCCATAAAGTAACACCGATCTCACTAAATATAATTGGATATTTAACGGATTCTAAGCGAAGCGAAAAAATCTATTTTTGGGTGAGATAGAAGCGAAAAATCTATTTTTGGATTAGATAGACATGTTGTCCTGATGGAAGGTTCCTTCAATAGCTTCCTAAGGGTATATTTGACTACAGTGGATATTCTCAGAGAATTAAACTAAAGGTTATCACAGAATTCTAACCTCTGGCACGAGTATCCTAAAGGTTTCCCACTGGGATATCGTATATCAGCAGGGGACGCATGCATTAACACGCCACATAGCTATCTGCACCCCATATAGCGTTAATGCTTCGATGGGGAAAGGTGGCGGGATAACTGAGGAGCCGCTCCAAAGTTACCCTCCTTCATTACTGCTACGGTACTCGAGATGTAAACAAACAGCCGCCATTCTGTGTGACGTCACGTCCGTCCTTATTCCTCTGTTCATAGCTCCTACCGCAGTTGGTTTTTCCTGGATAGCTTTTCTTTATGTGCTCATCGTTCGCCATGTCGCAGCATTCGGCCTCACCTTTTTCTGGAAAGTTGAGTACTAGGTTCTAGTATTGTTTAAATAAGCTCTGGCCGTAAAGTAACGATTATTTTTTCATTAAATCTTGTGTTTTGTGGCAGAGCTGTGCCTTGACCGGAGGCGCCATTTTACGGCGCCGTTGTTCGTCTCGCATGTTTTAGTTAGTTAGCAAGAACAACCCTCCCGGTCTTATAACTAATTAATATCATTAGTTATTTAGTCTTCATTGCAAGGAATTATTTATATTATGCTGTTGGTATTCATTTAGGCAACCAGTGCTTGCCTAACCCCATGCTAGATCGCTCTCCTAGCCCCTAGACTTGATAGCCTAGTGCTCATGTTGCTTTGCATGATATAATAGTGTTCCTAAGTTAATATAATGAAGATATAGGCATTTTAAACATACAAGATACGGTGCTGTACATGTGCTTTCGCCTTCTAGGGACTATACAAGGGACCGTGTTGGTCTGTCATACCACACTCCCCTAACCCAACGCTGGGGCCCTCGTATGCTTCCTAAAACCCCCCTTACCTACGGGTAACTCCCTCTGGGTAGCCTTGCTATTTCCTATCCCCCTGCCCGGGTTAGCTCTCGGGTAGGCTAGGCTAGGTAGTTCTTCCCTCTCCCTTGTATAGTATATGGAGGGATCTTGGCTAGAACCCCAGAGTATCCATCGCTCTTCTCAGCCCACCTTAAGGGAATGAACCCCCTTTAAGGTTGTGTCTGAGACCAAGGGGAAGGGCCCTACCCTTTCCCTAGTTTGCACTTGGTTGGGACACTCCCTGCCTACCTGCAACCCAGCGACGTGTTTTTCCCAGTCCTCCCTAATCTAGGAGAATGACTCTCCTGGTTTAGGTTAGGCCTTGGGGGGATTCTGTTTTATTATAGTTTAGGACAGTACACCAGTGCTGTACCTGATCTGAGCTAACCTTCCCTAGGTTGGGGAGCGTTCTCCCCTGCCTAGGCAGACTAGCGCCTACACACTCCCCCCCCCACCCTCGAAAGACCCCTATTCCCCTCCCCACTCTATCCCTTTGTGTTGGCTTGCCTCTACACCCTTGTCTGCTGTCCTAAAATTCCTCCCTTGGGAAGAGTTGTAGGGTTAGCTGTGCTCTTCTGCTTGGCTGGCCGCTCTGCTACACTTACTCTTCATAGTAGTTCTATGGGGTTGGTGCCGGCGGCCGTCCTGCCGGCGTAAGATTCCCCCTCTTTGAGTGCCCTCTGTCCCTCCCTTGGGTTATCTCAGGCTTCCGGCCGTCTGCCGGCCCCCTGCCGCCGGATGATAGGCGTATCCCTGCCTATCATGAGAGCACTTCTTCTGGAGGAAAGCCGGTGGGTATCGGACATTACCATTCCTTACCTTTCTCTCTCTCTTATCATGGTGCCGGTCCCTTGCCGCCTCCGCTGCCGGCGCTAGCCGCCGACACCCCAGGTGACCTCTCCTTTCATAAGATGCTACCACCCTAGGATTACCTATGGCGACAGCCTGCCGACTGCCGGAGGCTGCCGCCCCTTGCCGGCACTAATCGCCGACACCCCGGGTATCCGCCCCATATTATTATCATTATTATTATTACTATCCAAGCTACAACCCTAGTTGGAAAAGCAAGATGCTATAAGCCCAGGGGCTCCAACAGGGAAAAATAGCCCAGTGAGGAAAGGATATAATGAATTAAATAAATGAAGAGAACAAATTAACAATAAATTATTCTAAAATAAGTAACAACGTCAAAACAGACATGTCATATATAAACTATTAACAACATCAAAAACAAATATCTCATAAATAAAGTATAAAAAGACTCATGTCCGCCTGGTCAACAAAAAAGCATTTGCTCCAACTTTGAACTTTTGAAGTTCTACTGATTCAACCGCCCGATTAGGAAGATCATTCCACAACTTGGTCACAGCTGGAATGAAACTTCTAGAGTACTGCGTAGTATTGAGCCTCGTGATGGAGAAGGCCTGGCTATTAGAATTAACTGCCTGCCTAGTATTACGAAAAGGATAGAATTGTCCAGGGAGATCTGAATATAAAGGATGGTCAGAGTTATGAAAAATCTTATGCAACATGCATAATGAACTAATTGAACGACGGTGCCAGAGATTAATATCTAGATCAGGAATAAGAAATTTAATAGACCGGAAGTTTCTGTCCAACAAATTAAGATGAGAATCAGCAGCTGAACACCAGACAGGAGAACAATACTCAAAACAAGGTAGAATGAAAGAATTAAAACACTTCTTCAGAATAGATTGATCACTGAAAATCTTGAAAGACTTTCTCAATAAGCCTATTTTTTGTGCAATTGAAGAAGACACAGACCTTATATATGTTTCTCAAAAGTAAATTTACTGTCGAGATTCACACCTAAAATTTTTAAAGAGTCATACATATTTAAAGAAACATTATCAATACTGAGATCCGGATGTTGAGGAGCCACCGTCCTTGACCTACTTACAATCATACTTTGAGTTTTGTTAGGATTCAACTTCATACCCCATAATTTGCACCATGCACTAATTCTAGCTAAATCTCTATTAAGGGATTCACCAACCCTAGATCTACATTCAGGGGATGGAATTGATGCAAAGAGAGTAGCATCATCTGCATATGCAACAAGCTTGTTTTCTAGGCTAAACCACATGTCATGTGTATATAGTAGGAAAAGTAATGGGCCAAGAACACTACCCTGTGGAACACCGGATATCACATTCCTATAATCACTATGGTGCCCATCAACAACAACTCTTTGAGATCTATTACTTAAAAAATCAATAATAATGCTAAGAAACGACCCACTCACTCCCAACTGTTTCAGTTTGAAAACAAGGGCCTCATGATTAACACGGTCAAAGGTAGCACTAAAATCAAGGCCAATCATACGAACTTCCCGACCACAATCAAGGGATTTCTGTACAGCATTGGAGATTGTAAGAAGGGTATCACATGCTCCAAAGCCTTTACGAAAACCAAATTGCAAACTAGGGGGTAGATGATTACCTTCAGCAAACCTATTAAGACCTTTTGCCAGACGACGTTCAAAAACTTTAGATAATATGGGAGTTATGGAATTGGGCGGTAATCAGTGGGACTTGAGCTACCACAAACACATTTACATAGAGGAGTAACATTACCAATTCTCCAACTAGTGCTAAAAGCTCCTCTTCTTGCTAACTTGCGCAAAATAACAGATAACTTTGGAGCTAAGAAATCTGCTGTCTTTATAAAAAAAAACAAAGGAAAAATACCATTTGGGTCTACACCTCCATAAGCATCAAGGTCCACCAACAGAGCTTTAATCTCACGAGATCGAAAAGCTAAACTAGTTAGTTTAGCCTCAGGAAAACAGGAATGAGGAAGTTCAAGTTTTTCATTACTCTGTTTACTGTCAAAAACATCAGCCAAAAGGGTTGCCTTTTCCTTTGGACAGTGAGTGACTGAGCCATCTGGTTTAAGTAAAGGAGGAACTGTTGCATCCACACAAAAGAGTGCAGATTTAAGGGTAGACCACCATTTATGTTCCTGAGTTGTACCAGAAAGTGTTTCTTTTATGGTTAAATTGTACTCCTTTTCAATTGAGGCATAAACTCTCTGAGCAAAAGCTCGAAGCTGAGTATAGTTGTTCCAGGTCAAATCTGATCTGTTACCCTTCCAAAGTTGACAGGCCTCCTGCTTCTCCAAAAAAGCACGTCTACAATCATCATTGAACCACGGTTTGTCCTTCACTCGGTACCTTAGCACAGGAGAAGGGATACGCCTATCAATTATGTTGACTAGATTCTCATTCAAAGGGATGACAGGATCTACACTATTATATAATTGTGACCAATTCAAGCACAAAAGATCATGTAAAATCTCATACTAGTCTGCTTGGGATTTCATATAAATTTTACAAGAATATGATATATCAGGATTACCTAAGGCGACAGCCTGCCGACTGCCGGAGGCTGCCGCCCCCTGCCGGCACTAACCGCCAACATCCTGGTTATCCACCCCATACATCTTATGAGATTAACTAATGCTCACCACGCCGACAGGCTGCCGGCTGCCAGAGTCCGCCGCCCTGCCGGCGATCGCCCCTTCGGTGTCTACCATCTCTGTCGCTCAGTGTGTACCCCTAGATTGATTCACCCCGCCGGACCGGCCTCCGGCTTGCCGCCGGTCTGCCGGAGCCACCAAATGAGGCGCTAATGGACAAGCACCCCTTCCACGGCTGCTGGCCCCGTGCCGGCAGTCGATCTGATGCAGCCAGATAGCCTGGCCACTTCCCCCTTGGTATCTCATACCTACTGAAATAGTGGCTATGCTGTACGGTTGCACAGTACAACATTTCCAGCATACTCTGTGCTTCTCAGTGCAGTCTCTTGCCGGGACCTAATTAACTACTGAGGGGGTTTTATCCAAATTTTCCCCTCTCCCTCCCTTGGTTCTGAATGACCTCAGACCCTTTCCACTCTGTGGACAATTCCTTAATAAGGAGGCCTAAGCTTGGCTCATCCATAAGGATTTTCCCTCCTTTAGAACCTTAAGGTCCTAAGGAATTGACTACAGAAAAGGTCGCGGCAACCGGCTGGACATGATTCACAAGTATGTCTTCCTACTTCCTTTCTAGCTCACCTATCCTGAGCCTATAATAATAAGCTAATCTTACAGAGTTAAGTTATTCTTAAATTAAGAGTACGACATGGCTTGAGCCCAAAAATATGCAATGTCAAGCAATTTGATTTAAAAATTTTACTTAACCTAGCCATTGTCTAATTTGCTTTTTTGGAGATCATACTTCCTAAATACATGAATGATTCTACCTTATTAATTCTGTCTCCTTCCAGAGATATTTCATCTTCCACTGTATACTCCGCTCTCATCATCTCTGTCTTTCTTCTATTTATCTTCAGCCCAACCTTATGTGATATTTCATGCATTCTGGTAAGCAAGCACTGCAAATCCTAAGGTGTTCTGCTAACAAAGACGGCATCATCAGCATACTCTAGGTCTGCTAAATTCTTATCACCAATCCAGTCCAATACTTCTCCGCCATCACCGACTGTTCTACACATTACAAATCCATGAGGAAGATAAACAACATAGATGACAACACATTCCCCTGGAGTAATCCGCTCTTCACTGGATAAGACTCCATTAATATTAAATTTGCAGTTGCTATGCTCATGAACAGACTTAGTCAAATTTACATATTTAAGAGTAATTCCATAATAATGCAGGACACTCCATAAAATTGGCCGGTGCATACTATCAAAGGCTTTTTCATAGTCCACAAATGCTATCAAAAGTGGATTTCTGTATTCTACACACACACACACACACACACACACACACACACACACACATATATATATATATATATATATATATATATATATATATATATATATATATATATATATATATACAGTATATATATACAGTATATACTGTATATATATAAATATATACATATATATGTGTGTATGCGTGTATGTGTGTGTACTACTATGAAAAGATGATAAAAACGTAATGTAAGAGAATGTGAATGACCGATCTTGTTCATAACCAAATAATGGCAAGTAACGTAAACTAAGCCCACATACAATAACTGCATACCCTAAAAATAAAAAAGGACATGTTAATAAAGTGTGCTAAAAATATCCGAGAATAAAAGGAAAGAGTATAATTAAATAGAGAAATGTGAACGATGTATATTTTGAAGGAAAAAACTTATAATGAAAATATTGGAAAAAGATGATCAGAAAAGATAAGAAAGAAGATAGAGAGTTATAGTTATACAATGCATTTAAAGAATATGAATAATCAAGATTATTACATTTTGGAACGGGGTTTGACTTGAAACATGGACTCCGAGAATGGATAAAATTGGCTTGCTTCGACTTTTAAGAAATGGGAACTTAAGGAAACGTAGGTTTAGAGAAAGGAAAGCATTAAAAAACACAAGAATTCAATATCAGTGACATCAGGATACCACCAGAGTAAACAAAAAGAAAGATATAGAGAAAGCAGGACTAAAAAATCTTGAAAATTAGAAAGTGTGAGAGCTGATGGCTCGAACCTTAAATAAGAATATTAGAAAACATGTAACCTACATCAGGCGACTATGTCACCGAGAAAACGGAATAAATGGAAAGTAAAACACATCCAATAAGAGAAAGTTGAGCATTAAAAAAATAAACTTATAGGGGGTAATATACTTTTAATAAGAACTTTGGCGTAGACATTCAGAAGACGGCGTGAAACACCCCAACGAGAAACAATGACATAAAACTAACTGACAATAGAAAAGACTTTAAGATCCATATAGTAAGAGGGGACCTGGAAAGGACGACATTGGACATGATTATTGTCACCGAAAACGACTAATGTTGACGAGCTTATTTTGAAATGATGACATACACCACACAGAAAGAATTCACCTGGATAACCTAGACACTGAAAAATGATAATATAAGAAATGTGAATAGTAAAGGATTTCATTAAAAAACAAATAAAACAAAAAAACTACACACAACACAAGGAAATGCTGAATCTCAGGATAGATGATATCAGGATCCTCGACACCAGAAAAAGAATGAGATCAGTGTACCTGAATATTAATGAAGAGCGTCATAAATGTAATCAATGAAATCGACGCTGAGAAAACGACATCAGCAAACTTGGAATAATCTGAAGGTCACGAACAGGAATAAAATGAACATGCCACCCAGATGGTGGAGGACATTGTGGAGAGTGTTTGGAGAACATAAAATATGTAAGTAACATTAGACCCCGTGAACTTCGTTAAACATGATGCTCAAAGGCTTAGGGAAACGAAGGATCAATAAATAAAAAGAAGATGGAGAAAATTCAATTGCTTGAGGGAAAGAACAGATGATCATGGTCATGACAACTGCAGAGAGAGAGAGAGAGAGAGAGAGAGAGAGAGAGAGAGAGAGAGAGAGATTTCTCAAGGATAAATTATATAAGATTAAGACATACAATTCCTATTTTGAACTATTAAAAACAATCGACAGAAGTTTCCAACTGGAAAATGAAGATCAAGAAGAAATATGGAGTTTTTAGTCACCATTCTTTTTCAACACTTAAAATGAACATGAATTGATTGAATAAACTTGCAAACTTCATCATGTTACTGGGTTACAAGAGATTTATTCATCACACCTTCATAATTCGATAGGTTTTTACGAGGAAATTATAAAAAATTACATACCCAACGATAAAAAAAAGATTGACATCCAACTAAATAAATCTAACGACTTATAGAGATGTTGTCACATTAATTTTGCATAAAAATATCTAGGAAACTTTGAATAACTAATCTAATCTGTCTTGCAAATAGCAACTGCTTTTGGAAAGTCTTAATGAACAATTAGGATGAATAAACCATATATGAAAATTCATTTCACGTATCAATTCCAAGAAAGAGAAAATTCCTAATAAAATTTATACAGTCGGAATAATATCCACTTCACGCAATTAATATTCCATTCATTAACACACAAAAAGAAACAAAAATACCTTGAATTAAAAAATATTAATAAAAAAAGACACTTTGGTCCTATCGCCAACTCGAGGGTAAACAGTAGCATCTATATTTACATGGGAAATCAATTATGAAGACTGAACCTCTCTTCAAACCTCGACATTTTTCTTTACATTAAATACACTGGAAAGATTAAATGCGTTTCCCAAGAAATGACGGGAAAATGAAAACTGGTAAACGAAAAGAATTAAGAGTTAAAGTCAACAAAAGAACGAGTTAATATATCGAATGAAATGGTTGAAATATATAAAAAATAAATATATATTCTGAACTTTTTCTTCACATAAACACGAACAGTTTTTATAAAAACATTCCTTCTTACAACGGATATGGAAATATTAATTTTTCAGGTAAATCAAATAATAATCAAAATTAATTTTCAAATCCTTCATGTAAATGTACAAGCTTAAATGTACATATCATCAAGGTAATATCAAATTTCTTTCCAGACAATATATCCCCATTTATGTATTACATACACAGACAGATATATATATATATATATATATATATATATATATATATATATATATATATATATATATATATATATATATATACATACATACATATATATATAATATACATACATACATACATATATATATATATATATATATATATATATATATATATATATATATATATATATATATATATCATCTCCTAAGCCTATTGCCGCAAAGGGTATTGGTTAGATTTATTCAGTCATCTACATCATGAGCTTTCAAATCAATGTCCCCCACTCATCATCTCCTACTTCACGCTTCATAGCCCTCACCCATGTAGGCCTGGGTTTTCCAACTCTTCTAGTGCCTTGTGGAGCCCAGCCGAAAGTTTGTTGAACTAATCTCTCTTGGGGAGTGCGAAAAGTAACCCCAAACTATCTTTATCTACCCACCTCTATGATCTCATCTACATACGGCACTCTAGTAATCTCTCTTATAGTTTCATTTCTAATCCTGTCCTGGCATTCAACTCCCAATATTCTCCTGCAGCCTTTGTTCTCAAATCTACAAAATCTGTTGGATATTGTTTCAATGTCATGCCTTACCTTATTGCCTTATTTTTTGTTTGGGTTCCCCCAGGTCCCTCAGTGTGAGGCACCTCGTATATCCACTAGAGAGTTGCTAATACATCTTCCAGTCTTGGATGGTCTGGGATGCATCTTAGGTATTTATCGAGCTGATTTTTAAACACATCTACGCTCACTCCTGATATGTTTCTTAGATGAGCTGGCAGCACATTAAATAGTCGCTGCATTATCGATGCTGGTGCGTAGTGGATTAATGTCCTGTGCGCCTTTCTCAGTTTACCTGGAATGCTTTTTGCCACTATTAATCTACCTCGGCTTGCTCTTTCTGATATTTTAAGCTCCATGATGTTTTCAGCAATTCCTTCTATTTGCTTCCATGCTTGTATTATCATGTAGCGTTCTCTTCTCCTTTCTAGACTGTATAGTTTTAAAAAATTGCAGTCTTTCCCAGTAGTCTAGGTCCTTAACTTCTTCTATTCTAGCAGTATAGGACCTTTGTACACTCTCTATTTGCGCAATATCCTTTTGGTAGTGTGGGTACCATATCACATTGCAGTACTCGAGTGTACTACGCACATAAGTTTTGTAAAGCATAATCATGTGTTCAGCTTTTCTTATTTTAAAGTGTCTGAATAACATTCCCATTTTTGCTTTACATTTAGCCAACAGTGTTGCTATTTGGTCGTTGCATAACATATTCCTATTTAAAATTACACCAAGGTCTTTAATTGCTTCCTTGTTTGTGATTGTCTCATTATTAGGTCCCTTGTATGCATACACCATTCCTTCTCTGTTTCCATAATTTATTGATTCGAATTTATCGGAGTTAAATACCATCCTATTTATCTCCGCCCATTCATATATTTTGTTTAGATCTCTTTGTAGTGAGTTCCTATCTTCATCACAAGTAATTTCTCTACTTATTCTTGTGTCATCGGCGAAACTTCTCACTACGGAGTTTTCAACATCACAGTCTATGTCTGAGATCATAATAACAAATAGCAGTGCAGCTAATACCGTACCTTGGGGCACACCAGATATTACCTGGGCTTCATCTGATTTCTCGTCATTTGCAACCACTATCTGTTTTCTGTTTTGCAGGAATTCTTTTACCCATTTTCCTATCTTTCCCACAATATTATGCTTTCTCATTTTTTTCTCCAATATGTTATGGTCTACCTTGTCAAAGGCTTTTGCAAAATCTAGATAGATCACATCTGTGTCTTTTTCATTTATCATATTATTGTATATGTTTTCATAGTGTGTTATCAGTTGGGTCTGTGTACTTTTTCCAGGTACGAAACCGTGTTGACCCATATTAAACAAATTATTTTTGACCAAATGGTTCATTATTTTCTTTTTTATTACCCTCTCATACACTTTCATAATATGTGATGTTAGACTAACAGGTCTATAATTACTTGCCTCTAGTCTTGATCCACTTTTGAAGATAGGGGTTATATAAGCTAATTTATGTTTAACATATATCTCGCTCATATCTACACTCTGTCTTAGCAGTATTGCAAGCGGCTTCGCGATAGTGTTTGCAGTTTTTTTTAACAAAATCGCTGGAACTCCATCTTGTCCGGCTGCCGATCCATTTTTAATTTCGTTTATAGCCGTGACAATATCTGCTTCATTAATATCTATATCCGTTAGATATTCAACATTTTCTTCTCTCATTTCTGTTTCATTATTCTCATTCGCAATTCTTGGCGTGAACTCACTCTTATATTTTTCTGCTAATATGTTGCATATTTCCTTTTTTTCATTCGTTAGCCGTCCTTCAATTCTTAGAGGGCCTATTTCTATTCTCCTTTTATTCATCTTTTTTGCATAGGAGTAAAGTACTTTGGGGTTTCTTTTTATATTTTGAAGTGTCCTTTCTTCTAAGTCCCTTTTTTCATTTTCTTTCGACTGTATAATCTTTTGTTCTGCATTTTCTATCTTACATTTTATTTCCCTCATTTTCCACACATTTTTTTCTTTTGCAAGATTTTTCTTCCACTTTTTAATTTTCTGAAATAAGATCCTTCTGTCTCTTGGTATGCACGTCTTTTGTTTATTGTTTTTTTTCGGTATATATTTTTCAACAATTTTCTCCAGTATTTTGTACAGTATATCCGTATTTACCTGTATATTATCACTTATAAATACATTTTTCCATTCTTTATTCAGTTCTTCATTTATTTCTGACCATTTTATATTCTTACTGTAAAAGTTATATTTTCCATATCCTTCCCAAAGTTTTGTGCTTTTATTAATTCTGTGATCACTTGCTTTGGAATGAACTATCAATTCTATGACATTGTGGTCTGAAATTCCCGTGTTATACACTATTATTTCTTTAACATAATTCACCTCATTCACAAATACTAGATCTAGGACATTTTCCTTTCTTGTTGGAATGTGGTTTATTTGTTGCATATTATGTTCTAATAGCATATCTTGAAGCTTTTCAAATTGCCTCTTATCTTCTGCGCTACTATTACTATCTTTTTTATATGTATACATACAACCACTTTCTTCTATCCGTTCTTTCCA
>NC_090765.1:12444019-12449019 GCF_036898095.1 Palaemon carinicauda | reverse complement strand
AAGACATCCAAGGAATCCCAAGAGGAACCAGGGAAGCTGAGTAAACTAGTTGGAATAATTGTAACAGAACATCAAAGCTGCTTTGAGGGTGCGATGAAAATGTTCAACCATTCCGTTAGCTGCAGGTTTGTAGGCGGTTGTCTCATGTATGGTGATGCACAGGAACTTGCTAATGATGTCCACAAGTGAGAGGTGAATGTGGTACCCCTGTCAGAAGCAATATGCTCAGGGAACCAAAATCTCGCTATCCAACCTAGGAGCAAAGCAAAAGTACATGAGGCATACGTTGCAGTTTGCATGGGAGTGGATTCAGGCCAACGAGTGGAGAAGTCAATGACAGTGAGACAGCTAACGATATCCTTGGGATATGGTTAGAGGATCTACTACATCTACGTGAATGTGAGCAAAACGAGGCTGAGGTTGAGGAAAGGTGCCCACTTCTGAATCCGTGTGTCAATATACTTTTGAAGTTTGGCATGAACTACAGGTGCAGGCCCAATCCTTAGCATCCTTATAATGCCATGCCAAATAAACTTCATCTTCAGTACCTGTGCAGTAGAACAGTGTAAGGGATGTGAGAGGATAGGGATCAAATCAAACACCTGTCAGCATATGGGAGCAAGTATTCAAAGTCATTGGTCTACTGGTACTGATGTCACAGAGGATGGTGGCATTGGAGTTATCAAGGGCGATGTATTCCCAACTGAGGGATTTCCTGGATGTCCTAGCATGCTAGGTACTCTGGATCTTTTCGCTGGGCTTCTGCCAAGGTGTTGTAATCCAATCACAGGTGAATGGCAGCCAATGAGTTTCTTGACAGGACTTCATCAACGAGATTCATTTTTCAAGGGACGTTTTGAACGGTGCAGTTGTATTCAGCCAAGGTGAAGAGATGTCGGTGTTGACGGGCGGACTAAGCGTCGAACTGCCGAGTGAAGGCGTGCACCAAAGGCATGTGGTCCATGCGAATGATGAAGGGCGTATCATCTAAGAAGTGGCGAAAGTGACTACAGTCAAAATGCACCGTCAGCAATTCGTGGTCGAAGGAGTGACGTTGCTGGCATTGGTGAAGAGAAAAAGAGGGGTATGTGGCACAGGAAAAGTGAGAGCAGCAGCAGTTGATAGGGCATCATTTATGTTGCAGAAGGTCGCTTCTTGAAGGGGACCCCATTTCAGGTCTTTTGGATTGCCGTTCAGGGAGGCATAGAGGAGGGGAAGAATGGTGGAAATGGCTAAAAGGAACTGGTGATAACAGTTTATCATGATCAAGAATTCTTGAAGTGCTTTGACAATTAAGGGCATGGGGAAGTTCTGAACGGCTGCAACCTTCTCAGGGAGGGGTTGGATGCCATAAGGAGCGATGCGATGCCCTAAGAACAAAACTTCGTTGGCGCCAAAGGTACACTTGTCGTACCAGACTACCAGGACGTTCTGTTGTACGCAGTCGTGAACGATGCATAGGTGACAGTGGTGTTCCTCTTTGGAGGAGGAAAACACAAGTATGTAGTAGGTTGGCAAGGGCACCAGCCACCCATTGAGGTACTACCGCTAATGAGTTATGGGGGTCCTTTGACTGGCCAGGCAGTACTACATTGGATCCTTCTCTCTAGTTATGGCTCCTTTTCCCTTTGCATAAACACACACACACACTGAGTAGTCTGGCCTATTCTTTACATATTCTCCTCTGTTCTCATACACCTGACAAAACTGAGATTACCAAACAATTCTTCTTCATCCAAAGGGTTACTGCTCTGTAACTGTTCAGTGGCCACTTTCCTCCTGGTAATGGTATAAGAGACTTTTTAGCTATGGTAAGCAGCTCTTCGAGGAGGACACTCCAAACTTAAACCATTGTTCTCTAGTCTTGGGCAGTGCCATAGCCTCTCTATCATGGTCTTCCACTGTCTTGGGTTAGAGTTCTCTTGCTTGAGGGTACACTCAGGCAAACTATTCTGTCTTATTTCTCTTCCTCTTGTTTTGTTAAAGTTTTTATAGTTTACATAGGAGATATTTATTTTAATGTTGTTAGTGTTTTCTTTCATCACTGGGCTATTTTCCCTGTTGGAGCTCCTGGCCTTATAGCAACCAGCTTTTCCAACTAGGGTTATAGCTTAGCAATTGATAATAATAATAATAATAATAATAATAATAATAATAACAAATGCAGAACGGGAGGTCTCCTAAGATGTCATCAATGAAACATTTATAAGTGGGTCCAGCATTACGAAGGCCAAAAAAGGAGTAATTGTAAGTGAATACCAAAGGGGGTGGTGATAACGGGCTTGGAGATGTTTCCTGGGTCCATGTGCATCTGATAATATCCCTTTTAAGAGGTCGAGCATGGAGAAAACCTTTGCTTCATGCTAGTAGGAGGTAATGTTGGCGATGTTTGGGAGGAGGTAGTAATACGGTTCTGTCCATATGTTCAGACGCTTGCAATTCCCACAAGGGCATAGCGAGCCATCTTTCTTCAGGACATTGTGTAATGGCGACGGCCATCGTCTTGAGGCCTTTTGGCAAAGGCCCATTTCTTCCATTTCAGCAAACATTTGTTTAGCGGCTACTAAACAATTCGGGGCCAGATGCCTGAATCTGGCAAACACTGGGAGCCCTGTCGTCTTGATATGGTGATAAATACTGTACTTGGTGGAAACCATGGGCATTTAGGATGGAAAACGTCCGGGTGTGAGGAGGTGAGCGTAGGCATCTGTGGGTGCTCTGATGTGGAATGCAAGGTCGGAAAAGGCAATTTAAAGAGATCTCAATGAGCACAAGTCCACGTTGACTAATCGTCGATGCTATTCATCAACACGGGGGATGAAATGTGTGAGGAAATCCACCTCAAATAGTGACAATGTTACGTAGGCAAAGAGGGATTTCTAATGGTATTTGGCGTCTCAAATGATTGTGCGAGTGCTTCAAAATGTAGGTGGGGATCCCAGATTCATTGGCAGCTGGCAGGCACACATCAGCATGCTTAAAATGACTACCTTGTGTCCTGGAGGGTGACCGGTAGAAGGGAACGGAAAGCACCAGTGTCTACCAAAAACCACACACTCGTACCTGCATCATGTAAAAAGAAAAGAATCTGGACTGGTAGTAGCAAAACTGCAGCTGATGGGCGTCAGTAAGTGGCTGGAGAGGTCGTTGGTTGGAGCATGAGTGAGGTGTGGTATATATGGGAGATGGGCAGCTTTGTCGCCGCTCTGGCATGTCACGAGGCAGATGTCTGAGTCTTACCGCGTTCAAAGTCGGCTTTGGTCAGTGTTACCTAGTTGTTCTATACGTCAGGAGTGATGGCCTTGATGAAAGTCTTGTAGGTGGTGAAGTGGCTGTCCATAAGGGCGTTGACTTTGGTCATCAGGCCCTTCATGTGCTAGGTATAGACATCGGAAATGGCAACACGTACAGTCAATTTCGTTCAGGCCTCCTACCAAAAGAGCTTGATTAGGTTCACTTCCTGAGGAGAGCCGTCTGCAGCAGGTTGCAAGCAAGTGATACTGTTCATTTCCCTGAGGGCGAGAGAAACCTTTTGGACCCCAACAGCTGTTGCGAGAGCTGAAAATGCTAGGCTATACGTGCAGCTGGTGATGGTGAGTACTGCTAAAAGAGGTATTTTTCAAGGGCATTGTACTCTACTGGAGCGTCATCTTGGTCACAATGCCAATCGGAGATTTCAGGGAAAATGTTCACGTGGATCACAACAAGGACACAGTCTGCTTTTCTGTTTGAGCGAATCACGCCCTTAATTCGAAACTGAACTTCAGTGCACTGAAATCACGCAAACACTTTTCCGCTGGCAAAGGGCAGCAGTTTAATTGAGGCAGCCCGTGTTGAAGAGTCAGATTCAGTAGGCGACATTGTAAAAAAGGTAGGTCAAAGTGTGAGCAAAAATGGCGGTGCGTAGTAGTCACTCCAGATGTCACAAGTGTAGCAATGTAACAGGTGTTAATAAAGAGGCGTGGTGAATGCAAGTAACCTTTATCTCAACAGATAACAAGCTTATATACAAGCAGTTCTGAGCAAGAAAGTCACAAAAATTCAAACTAAAACATGCTAAGGCAAGCTTAAACAGATTGTTCTTTATCAGTGTGAGAGAACGCGAAAGATTAAAAAAGAAACAATAGCATTACATTATATGGGCGTGTATGAAACATATGGGGTACAAGGTGATGGACTGGAGGGTGAGACATGGCCACCTGGTGGCGATAACAAGTCGGCCTACTTTACAATATACCTGAATTAAACAATGATTTGTGTTGATGTGTGAGAAACTGAAAGTGATTACAATAAATATAATTGGTGATCAAACTGGTTAGCTGTAAAACTGCAACGTATACATGCACACACACAAACACACACCCATATATATACATATATTATACATATATATATATATATATATATATATATATATATATATATATATATATATATATATATATACATATACATACAGTATATATATATATATATATATATATATATATATATATATATATATATATATATATATATAACAACAAACATCTAATGCAGCCATTTCTAGTCCATTGAAAGGCAAAGGCATTCATGTCCGAGATTGATTGATTGATTGATTGATTTGAGGTCTTCTGGCAACCTGACATCTAAGGTCATTGACGGCGATATCGTTTATTATTATTATTATTATTATTATTATATATATATATATATATATATATATATATATATAAATATATATATATATATATATATATATATATATATATATATATATATATATATATATATATATATATATATATAAAAGAATATATAAAAGAATATTCAATTACAACCATAAAAGCAAAGGTGTCATTTTAAAAGTTAAATATCTTTCAGAAGGCCTACTTCTGAAATAAAGCTAAAAATACCACTAGCATGGTAGGACACATGATGCCCAAGAATCTTGGCAAGGATGAACCTGCCATCCTCACCTCGAGCCTCAAACAGATATCTATTTCTTTCACTACTGTAGG
>NC_090765.1:12436519-12439019 GCF_036898095.1 Palaemon carinicauda | reverse complement strand
GCCTCTGTGGCTCAGCTCCAAGAGTCCTTTTAACCATTTATCGTTTAATGGATTCCCTCCAGAATCCTGGAAGCAGAGAGATCATCCTGGAATCTTAAGAATCTTTCCTGGAATAGGCCATCTTGGCTGTATCTATTCCTGGAACGAACGAGTAGAGGAGTGGTCCCTCTCGAGCACAAAGTGGTTTCAAGATACGAAGGATATGAATATCTTGCTCACAATGCATAGAGCTTAAAGTAATACCCAATTATCTACCCAATGTTAAAAAGGTGAGAAATTCAAAGACACAATGGTAAATAAGCTGAAAGAATCAAGAAGAATATTAAATAAAACGGCTGATTCTTTAATAAATAAATTGGAAATATCTATTGTAAAATGTTGGAATTTCAGATGAAGAAAAGAAGGGGAAATGAAAAAAACGGGTCAAAAAGTATAATAAGAAAGAAAATAGGATATTATTTGAAAGCTAAGACTTGGACATGTCAGCTCTGAATGCATTCAGTAACTCCAAGCAAATAGAGGAAGAATATTTCAAAGGGTGAGGCATTCCACTAAGAAAAGGATTTTCTTACTAAACATATGATTTCTACCATAAAGCAACATTAGGAAACCCTAAAGAGCTGTATTCAAGATTTCTATATAACCAGTGTTACTAATGCTCGATTATTATATGAGAAATTATAAGATAACAGAAACTCTTCACGAATTGAAGATATAAACATGCATCGGTCCTCTTAGCAATTCTCGTTAACATACAAGAGACGCAACGGCCAAATAAGTAGACGATTGTGAATGTACAGGAAAAGATTTTTCATTGATGAACACCTCATATTTTCTTTCTGTCTATCTGCCAAAGCAAATATTCTAAATCCTCATAAAATAATTTTCAAAGCAAATATTCTAAATCCTCATAAAATAATTTTCTATCTCAAATTTCTCAGGTGCATACCTGAATTCAAACTTTTCTCTTCCTGTATCAAAGTAACATAACATTTGGGAGGATTAGTAAGCTACAGTTAATTAATAAACATGATTTATTATGAGCATAATTAGCATTAATAATTGGAATAGCTTAATTTTTTTTTATTACAGCAGTCGCTAGTTTAATAGGCATCGTTTTCAAGTTACCTGAACTCAACTGGTTTTATATCTATTTCCTTTCATATTTTTTTACATGCACATACATACATATATATATATATATATATATATATATATATATATATATATATATATATATATATATATATATATATATATAGCATTAGATATAAACATACATGTATATATGTATACATTCATACAAAGAAATACACACGCACACACGTACTATATATATATATATATATATATATATATATATATATATATATATATATATATATATATATATATACATATATATATATATATATATATATATATATATATGCGTGTGTGTATATATATATATATATATATATATATATATATATATATATATATATATACATATGAAATGTTTATTAATTCTGAATCAATTAACATCGATGACGTTATCTCTGAAACCTCCCTTCACCAAATTTCCTCACTTCTTAAACGACCAAACGAAACCTTAAAATTTTCTTTCTATCATTGGGTTTAACGATTTCTTTAATAAAATAAAAGCTGTTTCGTCTGTTAAGTAAAGTTATTATCTTTCAAAGGCAAGAAACAAAATGAAGCTCTATTCAGACGTGTCATTTAACGCGGGATGAAGAAAATCTTGCTATATCCTGCGTCTAAATCTTTAGTTCTGTGCTCCAAAACTTACGGGTAAGTTAAGAGAGAAAAAAGAAATTGGCCGTCTCTCCACAGTTCGCTTATCGAGTTGCAGAGGAACGTGCAGTTGGCAAGAGGGATTTTTAGGACATTATCGGCATTGAACTCCATCTTATATTCTTACTCATTTAGTAATTTCTCGTGGGCTATTTTGCAAATTGGTTTTCTCAATATATATATATATATATATATATATATATATATATATATATATATATATATATATATATATATATATATTATATATATATACATATATATATACATATATATATATATATATATATATATATATTATATATATATACATATATATATACATATATATACATATATATATATATATATATATATAGAGAGAGAGAGAGAGAGAGAGAGAGAGAGAGAGAGAGAGAGAGAGAGAGAGAGAGAGAGAAAGAGCATATTATATATATATATATATATATATATATATATATATATATATATATATATATATATATATATATATATATTCATATGCGTGGATCTGTTATAACAACAGGAGATGAAGTAAGGCAACGCTGGATGGAACACTCTAGTGAGGTCATGAATTGGAGATAAAAAAGGAATAATTTAATTGATATACATGAAGCTGAGAAAGACCTTGATGTGCACATGAATGAATTTAGTGTGTTTGAAGTCAAATCTATCATTAAAAAAACTCAAGAGATGGAAAGCC
>NC_090765.1:12421519-12431519 GCF_036898095.1 Palaemon carinicauda | reverse complement strand
ACTTTAAATATACACATACATACACAAACAATATATATAATATATATATATATATATATATATATATATATATATATATATATATATATATATATATATATATATATATATATATATATATATATCAACAGGTGTACAAATACACATTAAACCACATCAATATCAAAGACATTTCCGTAAGTGGATAGTTATTGCACTAATTCTAAACACATCTCTGTGTATATATAGGTATTAACATACCTCCGAACAGTGTTAAAACAAACGATTCTCTTCCAGTACCCAAATTCCAGTCCGACGGTACAATACACGGAATACTTCCGTTACACGATTACAAGAAGTTGGAAGCACTTCGGACTACGTGGGTACAAACATTCTTCAAGTATCAACCAATAGGTAAGGGATACAGCAGTTTTTATTGGTCTTATCTTTAATACTTTTAATAAAAGGCAGACTGGATGTGTTAAGACTCTTGGGGGAAAAGTGCAACCTATCTCTTGGATTGAGTATTTGTGAGGTTATGAAATTTGGAACTTAAAAAAGGAATGCATCTAACCTTAAACCAATGTAACCATACAATATTTTAATTATACAATTGTTGTATGTTATTAGATCTTTGGAAAGTCTATTATTCCAAGAGCAGGTCAAGACTCGATACAAGGCAGGTACTGAATGATGTGATTTTTTTTTTTTTCTAAATTATACAAGAGGGAACTATCCACATGTTTTACGACTCTAGATATTGTTCATGTCAGGGTGAGTGAAAAGTGTGTTACAAAAACCCATTAAAAGTAGTAAAAGTGAAGTTTCTAAAGCTGTTGAACGGTAACTGAAGTCTAAAATTGATAGTACTTTCTTCCCTTTTCCAGACTCCTAGAATCTTCGGTTATTCAAGTTTGGGATTAAAGCTACCCTTTTCACCAACATTTTACTTGTCCTTTAGTCCGGGGCAAGATAATGGTTCAAACTAGACTGCCCGTCAAAAAAAAAAGAAAAAAAAAAAAAAAAAAAAAAAAAAAAAAAAAAAAAAAAAATACTTTATTGAAAATATACAACTAAAAATTACCCACCAAAGCTTCTTGTTTCCTCGTACAAAACAATTAATTAATTCTGGATGCTGAAATTCAAGTTTATCAAGGAGGTTAAACTACTATATATAGTAAAGGGTTGATTATTTAAGAATAAGGAGAATAGCTACAATTATAGGGGACAGATATTTGAAAATGAGATAATGGTATGCGATCAATTGTGTACTTTGCAATCAAGGAAGACATCCACACTCTCCCCAATGGAGAAATGTGGTTGTAAATTTCATAAAATACAAAAAATAACAATAATAATCATAGGGCATGTAAGGATTTACAATGAGAAAATGGAAGAATTTTGGATAGGATTGTTATTACAAATCAGGACAATATAGCCCGGCCTTGGGGCCGGTGAGACCCTTCAGCATCCAAATTCATCTAGTGTAAAACCCTAGAATTATACTATGGGGTAAAAGTTGGAAGAGGTTGGACAGCAACATGAAATAATGTAGGCAAGAATGGAGATAAAGTAGAAAGATATAAAGGAAATGCAGCTATGGGTTGAAGAAATGCTGCAAAGACCATTAAATAAGGCTTATAATACACACCGTGAGATGTACTGACGGCACTTTCCAACTATGGTTGGGTGAATTAATGATTAAACGCACAGAGGTGGGATGAGTGATGAGTTTCAAAATTCCAACATAGGCTCAAAGTAACTTAAAGAATATTTTTAGGTACGGCATGGAAAGAAAATGGAATAAAAATAAGTGGTGGGATGAGGAAATCATACATTTAAAGAAGGAATAAGGGGGATTATATGGGAGGCTATTACATGACAAAATAGACTATCACGTAAAGTTATACAAAAGGATAGATAGGGTCAACAAGAGATAGAAAAAGAGGGAAAGCTATCAAAATATGAGGGGAAAAGATGAAAAAAGAACATTTTTAAAGAAAAAATTTATTCTATATAGAAGTAAATAAAAAGAAAAGTTGAAAAACATGAACTTCAGCAAAAGATTCAAATGGAGAAGGGTTCTCAAAAGCGAATGTATCCCTGGATCGATAGAGTGAGAACATTGACTATATGCTGAATATGGGAGATAAAAAAAAAGCTAAGATGAATGAAAAAAAAAGTGGTTAGTGTTAATATAGATATCAAAATGGTTGTGGAAGTGACCCTTGAGGATGTACGTAGGGCACTTAAGAGATGTTGATTGGATTCAAATTAATTCTTGTCGTTAAAAATTCGTGGTATAAAGGATATGTTGTGGAAGATATCAAATCTTTTTATTATTAAAACAGAGATTGAGTAAGAGTATGAAGATAAATGAGTGACTGGTTGACGTGAAATCTATAGGTAAATTTATTCTAACTTCACGGGTGTTTATATGGGAGTTCATAAAAAAAAAAAACATTAATTAAGCGTGGCTCGGTTAATATTGGCATGCTATATATTGCAGATTGTAGATGGTGAAGAACATTAACAAAATCCATTTAAACAGATGAAAAGTGTTTACGCGAGTGAAAGTTGAGGGCTAAAGTTAGGAAGAAAAGATATACGAGGGTAACTGGAAACCAGAAAGAAGGATGTAAATGTTAATATGGATGGTGAAAGAATGGAATCTAATGATTCATATGGGCATGTACACGTAGAGAGAGAGAGAGAGAGAGAGAGAGAGAGAGAGAGAGAGAGAGAGAGAGAGAGAGAGAGAGAGAGAGAGAGAGAGAAGAGCCAAGTCAGGGAATTGGTAGTAACAAAATATTTGGAGGAGACTGAATGCCTATGGAAGCCATGTTGGAAATCTATGAAGGGATTGTCGAGACTAATCTCCTTTACAGGGATGAAGTCTGGATATTATATGTGAATGTAAGAAAAAGTCTAGAAATGTTTGAGAGGAAATGTCTGTGCTGTATATGTGACATATGAATCGAATGGATGAAAAACAAGGATTTATATAGAAATTGTTAAAGTTAGTGAAAATATAATTTCAATATTTTGAAAAGTCTGTGTCAGGTAGAAAGAATAAAGGATGATAGCTCAATGCATAAAATGTATGATTAGTATATGTTAGACGGGCAAAGCATAGGAAGAGCTAAAAGGTGCTAAATAGATCGGGTAAAAGAAGCACTGAGAATGAAGGGCCTCAACATGATGTGATAGGAGCATTGTGTACAGAGGGGTTTACCCGTTTAATGAACCTCATGTGCTCTGTAAGGTGACAAATGTCTTGAAAGTTTTAAGCATAAAAATAATTTAGGATTCGACAGTTTAAAGAATTGATATAGCTGTAACCGTTGTGTCTAATAGAATTATATATATATATATATATATATATATATATATATATATATATATATATATATATATATATATATATATATATATATTTATATTTATATATATAAATATATATATAAATATATGTGTGTGTGCGTGTTTGGGTGGATATATATATATTAATCTTTATTTTTTTAATAAAAAAATAAAAACAATAAGACGAACAATCAAATGTTCCTTCCCAAATCAGGATTGAAGAGAGAAGATAAAGGGGAAAAATGAAAATGGGATTTGTTGGTGGGTGGGTGGTACGTGCCCGAAGGTAAAAGTGGTTCCTCTCCTAGATGGTGTGAAAATGAAAAATGTCAGGAAAACCGGAAACGGTAAAGAAGCGGAGAAGTGAACGCCTTCTGGCAGAGAGACGGAGAAATAAGCGAGGAAGCAATAGCAGGGTCATTAACCAATCTTCTCCGCCTCCTACCGGGGAGGGAGGTAAGGCTGAAGTACCCCACCACGCAGAGCAATAATCTAAAACAAACATGGACAAATAACGCCAATATAAAACTATGATACTTGATATCAAGGAAACAATTCCCAGTACTTAGATAATGAACCTACTTTTTCGAAGGAGAGAGCAATCTGAATTAACGAATGGCATTGGAATACCCAATTTTTTATTGTCTTTTTATAATGATTATGCAGAATAATTAAGAGGGGGAAGAGGAAACCTGATAGATAAAATCTACACCTATATAAGCTCACATTTCCAAAGTTAAACGATATCAAATTGCAATACGAGAATGAATGGCTGAAAACAGTGTAAGAGTTTGAGAACTAAATATTGATGAAAATATGAAGGATTTTTGTCAATAAATAGAGTTTATATACAGTATACTTGTTTTGTACATATCACACAATTTACGTATAAATGTACACTGTTAACACACACACAAACACACACACACACACACACACACACACACACACATATATATTGTGGCGGGATGTTAAAAAACAAGCCCCACACCCTGAATCACACCTACTGACAATGGTCCCACAACACAAACTTTCCCCTTACGTTATCTAAAACTGGACTCTTAGACAAAAGGACACAAAAACATAACATAACCTTAAAACTATATATTTCTTACAAACTATAACGCTCAACATAAACAAAAAAAACACACTTATCAATAATCATACACTTAACACAAAACCGGCCTTAATCATACCACCATTCAATTAAACCCTCAAAATAAATAACGCTTAACAACTTACAAAACATACAATAAACGTAACATAATTCAAATAAACCAAATTTAAACCCTAACAAAACTTAAAACTAAACCGCACAACCAATATGTAATTCTGAGTGGACACTTTCGTCCACACAAGGCCAACAGTCTTTTGTAGCCAAAAACCACAACTCTGCAGCAACCGGACCGCTGAAAAATGTTAATGCACAATTGCACTTATCATCATCGTCATCATCATCATCATCTAATATATCAATATGCCAAACCAATTCCTTCAACCGGGCGGGGTCGTTACAGCATCTATTTCATCAAGATCCACAGAGCAATCCAATCAGGTCCTTAAACAATCCAGGTCATCAATAATTCATTCCAAATCTGAGCAGTCGTATCAAATTCCTTAAACAAGCCAGGTCGTCAACAATCACATTCATATAAATCTCTCCCCAAAGGAGGAATCGCAGCCTGCCAAAATAAAAAAGAAAAACACTTACGAACACTTCTAGCTAACTGAACTATCGCACTATAATCAAAGATAAATAATAAATTGTTCCTATCATTCACAATCACGACAAGCAAAGATAAACAAAACTGTACTTACTTTGAAAATCAAAAAACACTTCCACGCTGGTCGAAAATATATAAATAGTTATCCAGCACTCACACAACTGCCTTAAGCTGCAGTCAAATAAAAAAGCATTCGCTCCGAAACATTCACCACTGTCGTAACCTTACTAAAAATGTAAACAAACAATCTCATTTATACCAACAGTCTTCCTCACCACAAACGATCGTTACACTAACTACTTTCGCTCGCTAACACACTATCTCTCTCTCTCTCTCTCTCTCTCTCTCTCTCTCTCTCTCTCTCTCTCTCTCTCTCTCTCTCTCTCTCTCTCTCTCACACAGGATTTGGCAAAACAAAAATAAAAATAAAGCAAAAATAAATCCTCCACATTCCTCCCCCCTTACTTTGCCAAATCCTTCTCACACAACACTTACATTATTTTTTTCATAACCCAGTCGCAGTCGGGAACGGGACCTCTACTCCGAGTAACTGGGCCTCCATATACTCTCTCATTCACTTCTTCCTTATCACAATCATTAGCTACATTAACACTATTCCTATCTAAATCCCTATCATCTAATATATCATGTACAATCATATCTACCTCGTTCTCATCTGGCCCTATAATTACACTCATTTCTGTAAACAGTTCATCCATTTCATCAAAAACATTCTCAACTTTAGTAAAAGATTCATTCATACTACTAATCATTCTCCTATCTCTCACTCTCGCATTCGTCATCCTTTCTTTTACATCACCTAAGGAAAAGCCACACACACTATAGGTATCATTCATACTCAGCCATGATTCATCTGTATTAACACATTTATCTTCCATACACACTTGCACATTTACACCCTTGTCATACTTATTTCTAGTCTCACTTTTACTTATAAAATTTTCCCTTTTTTCATCCTTACGTAAAACTTTCAAACGCCTCTTTTTCCTATATTCAACTAACACTAATTGTTTATTTTCCAGCCCTAACTTTTTATGCATACTAGATTCATACTTGCTCATTTCTAACCAATTATTCATCCCATTCTCACAAACATTGATCCTATTCCTTCCACACACACAGGAGGACTCACCCAGCTGAACCCTCTCACACTCTAGTTTCCCGAACATCCTAGCTGATTTCCTCCCTTCTTCCTACATACCCTAGCTACATGCCCATCTGCACCACATTCAGTACACTTACCCCGTGGCTCCTTGCACATTCTAGCATAATGCCCATCCTTACCACAATTACCGCAAATCACATTTGTACGATTACTCCGACATCCACTCGCTATGTGCCCTGTCATACCACACCGAGAACATTTTACCCCTTTCTCTTTCGTACACTCGCTAATTCTATGCCCTACCTCACCACATCCAAAACAAGCACCAAGAGCCCATCTACATTCATTCTTCTTATGTCCTACTTTCCCACACCTATAACACTTTTCATCACGGACACGGCTATCTGACATACCTCGATGTGCACTCACACTCCTATCCCTATTGCGCCAATTACCCTGCCTAAATCCTTCATTTGTCCTTACAGGTATTCCCACATTACTCGCCCTAACACTCCTATCTACTACATTATCAGCTACCCTCATTGGTCCTCTCAAAATTGCGTCCTTATAACTACCAAATTCTATTACACTTTCTTCCATTCCAGTTCTTACACTCACAGATTTACTTTCTTTCATACACCTATCCAACTCATAATCCTCAACTATCTCTAAAATATCATCCCATGTCAATCTCTCTTGCGTCCACCTCATTTTCTCTTTGCGTTTCAAATTAATAAATTCACACACATTCTCAGGTACTGTTGCCAAAAACTTCCTCATTAACTCCTTATTCTCATTTATGCCTTCATTCCCATACTTCTTCCTAGCTAACGTTTCCAACCTACATACGTACATTGATATGGCTTCTCCTGCATTCATCCTTGCCTCATCAAAATCATTCTTACGCTTATACTTAACACTCCCTTTCATACGTTTTACCTGCTCAATTATTCTCGTTTTCACACTTTCATAATCAACGTCCCCTACACTCATTATCACTCCATACATCGTCAACAAATACCCAGTCAAATATTCTCCTAACTCCCTAGCCCAAATTCTTTTACTATCACCATACTTATCCTGACAATACCTCTCATACTCCTTGAAAAAATCATTTACATCCCTACTGCTATGCTCATTGAACCTTTCACACCGAGGTACCTCTCTCATAAACACAGTCTTACACACATCACGTTCATTCTCACTGCTATCATCACTGTCTACTCCCTTGTTACCTTCTTCCTCATTCGAATATAATGAATCCACTTCCACACTTAAATTCCTAGCCTTAACCATTCCTTTCTTACCCTTTTTCTTACTTACCACTTTCACCCATTCACGATCGTCCTTGCTATCAGCCTGATACTTTTTCTTCCCTTTCTTCACATCACTTTTACCTTTCCTTTCATCTTTCCTCTCACCTTTCTGTTCATCCTTACTATGCCTAATTCCCTTATCTTCAATATCACCATCACTATTACTACTATCACTATCACTTCCTTTCCCATTATCACCTACCTTAACCTTCTCTTTCACTACCAACCCATTACCCGAAGCTGAGGACACTCCTCCGACTGCACCTTCACCCATTATAGTTTTCATCATCCCCATGACTTGCCCCATCATATCTTCCATTCGTTTCTCCATTCGTTCTTCATTCTCTCGCATCCTCATCTCAACACATTCTTCCACTCTCTCTACTGTCCCCTTTAACTCCCTAAGCTCCTTCTGCATCGCCGCATTCTCCCAGTTCAACCTCTCATTCTCTATTAGCAACCTCTCCTCACGCTCCTTACTCAGCCGCAATTCCTCCTTCAGTAACTTGTTCTGCTCTTCCATTTTTCATCAACCTTATATCTAATATCTTATCCTATCAGTCCTTCGTCCAAGAGTCCAGCTATCAGTCCCGCCTCAGCAGTCCCTGTTCGGGCGCCAAAATAATGTGGCGGGATGTTAAAAAACAAGCCCCACACCCTGAATCACACCTACTGACAATGGTCCCACAACACAAACTTTCCCCTTACGTTATCTAAAACTGGACTCTTAGACAAAAGGACACAAAAACATAACATAACCTTAAAACTATATATTTCTTACAAACTATAACGCTCAACATAAACAAAAAAAACACACTTATCAATAATCATACACTTAACACAAAACCGGCCTTAATCATACCACCATTCAATTAAACCCTCAAAATAAATAACGCTTAACAACTTACAAAACATACAATAAACGTAACATAATTCAAATAAACCAAATTTAAACCCTAACAAAACTTAAAACTAAACCGCACAACCAATATGTAATTCTGAGTGGACACTTTCGTCCACACAAGGCCAACAGTCTTTTGTAGCCAAAAACCACAACTCTGCAGCAACCGGACCGCTGAAAAATGTTAATGCACAATTGCACTTATCATCATCGTCATCATCATCATCATCTAATATATCAATATGCCAAACCAATTCCTTCAACCGGGCGGGGTCGTTACAGCATCTATTTCATCAAGATCCACAGAGCAATCCAATCAGGTCCTTAAACAATCCAGGTCATCAATAATTCATTCCAAATCTGAGCAGTCGTATCAAATTCCTTAAACAAGCCAGGTCGTCAACAATCACATTCATATAAATCTCTCCCCAAAGGAGGAATCGCAGCCTGCCAAAATAAAAAAGAAAAACACTTACGAACACTTCTAGCTAACTGAACTATCGCACTATAATCAAAGATAAATAATAAATTGTTCCTATCATTCACAATCACGACAAGCAAAGATAAACAAAACTGTACTTACTTTGAAAATCAAAAAACACTTCCACGCTGGTCGAAAATATATAAATAGTTATCCAGCACTCACACAACTGCCTTAAGCTGCAGTCAAATAAAAAAGCATTCGCTCCGAAACATTCACCACTGTCGTAACCTTACTAAAAATGTAAACAAACAATCTCATTTATACCAACAGTCTTCCTCACCACAAACGATCGTTACACTAACTACTTTCGCTCGCTAACACAATATCTCTCTCTCTCTCTCTCTCTCTCTCTCTCTCTCTCTCTCTTTCTCTCTCTCTCTCTCTCTCTCACACAGGATTTGGCAAAACAAAAATAAAAATAAAGCAAAAATAAATCCTCCACAATATATATATATATATATATATATATATATATATATATATATATATATATATATATATATATATATATATATATATACACATATATATATATATATTTATATATATATATATATATATATATATATATATATATATATATATATATACATGGATATACATACATACATACATACATGCATATATATATATATATATATATATATATATATATATATATATATATATATATATATATATATATATATACATATACATATTGGTAACATGGTTAGTTACAGGACTTTGCTGGCCTTGTTTCGACTCAAGTGTATAGGTTCGAATCCTTACACAGCCATAAGCATTTATCATAACAGAATTTCCAGTGGATATACAATTACTAAAAGTATAATTCGATAACAAATGCCATTGGGGTTGATATTTACACACATACAGGCACAAACACATATATATATGTATATATAGACATATATATATATATATATATATATATATATATATATATATATATATATAAATAAATAAATAAATAAATATATATATATATATATATATATATATATATATATATATATATATATATATATATATATATATTGTGGATTTCTATTTACATAATTAGTTCTTATTCAATTATGCAAAGAACGAAGTGATGACAGAGTAAGT